>NC_133655.1:20506378-20806378 GCF_009905375.1 Apium graveolens | reverse complement strand
ATTTGAAGTACCCTTGTTCTTGATAACCTGTAATTGATAATCCCATTGATTTCACCCTTTGATAATCTGTCTTTTTGTTCAAGTACCTATTAAGCCATGGATTATATTGAACCTTTTGATTATCCTTGTTAACCCTGTTTAATGATACCCTGTTTCTCTTGATCACCCTATTGATCCCTAAATCAATGTTGATCCTTCTAATTTAGTGCCTTGTTATCCTTGATAAAGAATTCTTGTGAATTGTTTCTTGCGTACCTTTGAATCACTCTCTGAACTTTGTTTCCTTAAAATCTGATTTAAGAATGAGTTTCGGCTTGAAAGAGTCCGAATGATTTCAAATACTTGGTAATGATAAAATGAATTTTAGAAAACCTATTTGTTTTTCCAACTCAAGGTTTTCCAAATGAATTCCTGATGGATTGGATTGGGACGTAAGAGGCTAGTGGGACTAGTCCAGTCATGGTAAGAGGCTAGTGGGACTAGTCCAACTTAAGGTTGAAATTATGCCGATTGGTACCTTAAAGACCGGAATGGAGGTCGATACGGGCTGATCACCCGTATATAATAAAATGGAAAGATAAAGTGATCCAATCAAGGGTTCTAAGTGATTATTTAAAAAGGGAACTGAAACTTTTGTTCAGTAAATTGATTTTGAAAATGAAAATGGTTTATATTGCTTTGAAAAGAGTTGATTATGTCATTGTGGAGCTTAAAGCTCGAGAACCCTGATTCTTGAAATTGTTGATCATATGATTGATTCTATATCTTGAAATACTGTTGCTTTCCTCTATCGAAAGATCTATTTTGATCCTATAATGATTTGTGATGAATGTCGGCTTTCGTCCTGCTTTGAGCCTTGTTTCCTTGAAAGCCCTTACTATTCTTCAGAAACCTTTCCTTAACCCAAAAAGATGGAAATCTGCCACCTAGATTAATTAAAGTAGAATGCCCTAGTTTGATAAAGCATATTGTGATTTGATATTGTAGAACTGCTATATAGTTACTTGCTGAGTTTTATACTCATTTGTTTTGTCTTAATCTAACTATGGCAGTTAAGCAAGAAGATGGTCAGACTTAGACGCACTGCTCGTAAGAGCGTACTTGGTGGTCCCTACCGTGTTGAGGGCTTCCGGTCACCAGAGCAGGTAGTGGTGTTTATGAGTGAGCTCGCGCCTAGAAAGAGGTGTATAAAGATACAATGGGTTATTTGTCGGTTCCCAGCCGGAATCGATATTGTATATTTAATAATATTTTGGGTTTGTAAGTTATATTTTGTGATTGGTAGTTGTGATCTTGTCTCATACTTTATCCTGTTGATCCTGTTAGGGGTTAATCGGGGTTTATGCATATTTAATTATTAGATTAGAGGTGTGTGAGTCCTCATTTCCTAACCCCGAGATTGAGGGCGTCACAAATATAATATTTCTTAGCAACGAAAATAAAACATATCAATCATAATTTTATATAAAATTAAAATTTTATATCCATCTTCACAAATTTTCTATTATATATAATATATTTATTATATCTCATAATATCCCCCCTCAAACTCACGATTTTCGATCGAATCGAGAGTTTGTCAAAATAAAAAACGGAATCCTTCGTTAAACAAGCCAGTTAATTCAGTTTTCTTGTTTTGAATCATCCGCTTTAATCAGTCACTTAAATCGATTTTGCCGTTCTGAATCACTTGCTTTAATTTGAAACTATTTTTCTCTGATCAAGTCTTCATCCTTGTATTTTTCATATTGTCATTATCGTTATCTCTATTATTAATGTCACATCCTCATAGTCACGTAGTCACCGGTTCATCATCATTTTTTTATCGTTCTCAATATTAAAACGATTAATGAGTCGTCGTCATTTGTTTTCATTTAAAAAACATTTTTCAGGTGTCATTTGTTTATTTCTATCACATCACGAATTCTCATATTTTTTTCATACTCACAAACTTTTACGAGGATAACCTAAATACTTGATACCATGATAAATATGATACGAAGTTATACATTCTCATTCACAATAATTTAATATATATAAATTATAAAATTTGATCACTAAGTATAATATTTCTTAATAACAAGAATAAATCATATCAGTCATATCTTTATATAATATTCTAATGTATTGTCATCTCCACGTATATGAGGGAATTTACCAAAAATATAGACGCGTGTTGCATATTTTTTAGGAATCTTCATCCTTGTATTTTTCATATTGTCATTATCGTTATCTCTGTTATTAATGCCACATCGTCATAGTCACATAGTCACTGGTTCATCATCATTTTTTTATCATTCTCAATTTTGAAACGATTAATGAGTCGTCGTCATTTGTTTTCATTTAAAAAACATTTTTCAGATGTCATTTGTTTATTTCTATCACATCACGAATTCTCATATTTTTTTCATACTCACAAACTTTTACGAGGATAACCTAAATACTTGATACCATGATAAATATGATACGGAGTTATACATTCTTATTCATAATAATTTAATATATATAAATTATAAAATTTGATCACTAAGTATAATATTTCTTAATAACAAGAATAAATCATATCAGTCATATCTTTATGTAATATTCTAATTTATTATCATCTCCACGTATATGAGAGAATTTACCAAAAATAGAGACGCGTGTTGCATATTTTTTAGGAAATTTATCAAAAAATACCATTTTTTATATAAATATTTGCAAAAATACGGATACAAATTGCATATGAGGTTTCATTTGAGATTTATCCGTATTTTTGCAAATATTTTCCGAAATTTGGGTATTTATGAAAAAATCCATATTTTTTATTATAATATTTTTATTACATCCTTTAACATATGCAAAAATGATTCAATTTATTGTAAATAAATCTGGAATACATATAATTTGTCTTGTCAGAATAAATACATTTTGCTAAAAAAAATTTAAAGTGTGTGCCCAGTGACACACTAATCTGTATTGGATGAGTCGTCAAAATTTTATTAGTGAAATTTTTTATAAATACAAGATTTCCATCATTAGCCCCAATAAAATTGTTGCATGTACTATTAGGCAAAAACTATAAAATTCATTTCACTAAAATGTTGCGGGAAAAGATGAAATATGTCTGAAATCTCATTATTGATTATTTTTTATAAAATATAAATTTTGACCAATTATTTGCATAATCAAGGGGATTAGTCAGAGTTGGCTATTAATAAGTAGCTAATCTCGATTAATGATCAACTTTTACAACATAGCCTAATTAGTAGGTCGAGGGGGGCATACCAGTGTTATTCTAAGAATCTAAGGAATGTGTGAAGCTGTATAAATATCAATGGCCAAGTGGTATGTGGTGATCCAGGTGTTCCCATGTTGCTTAACGTATTAGAATGTTAGTAAACTGATACCATGCATCACTTTATCTTAGATATCCTGTGTTGGAGAGAATTTAAAGATGCAAGTAATGCTGAATCCGATTGGCATCCATTAAAAAAATACATTATCAGATGAACTGTAAGTCTGTAATACGTACTATGTAACATTCCTAGGTTAAAATAATACTCTTGGACGTCAGAGTCCCGAGAGGAATTATAAGTCACGGTCTCAATTGTAAATTTTGGAATATTGTCTAAATTTGATTGGATGGAGATCATTTGAGTTAGCTGTGAATGTTTATATAAAATTCATGGTCTGGGTCCACAATTGCAATATCTTGAAATGGTTTATAGCCATTCAGCAATAGATATCATAAGAAATGCTACAAGCCATTCACCTATTATAATAATAATTATTTTTTTTTATCGAATATAATCCGCAGCAGCTATATTTTGGATGCGGGGTAAAATCGGGTGAAGGACAAATTTAGCCTGTTTTTACACAAAATTGACAAAAATAACTTATTTCTGAAAAGTTAGCCAACTTTAGCCGATGGGATACCCAACTGTCAGTGGAGTATCCACTTTATACAAGATACCAACTGGCAGTGGAGTATCCCATATATGAAATACCCAACTACCACTGGAGTATCTTATACAAATTGGGATACCCAACTGACAGTGGAGTATTCAATCGGCCAAAATTGACCACATTTTTCAGAATGACTATTTTTGTTAAATTTTTTCAAAAATCGGTTATTTTTGTCATTTTATCGGTAAAATCCAAGGTCTTACGTAATAGTCCCATTTACCTATCTTGCCATATGAATAAGCTATTAGAGCATTTCCAACCATGTGAAATCCTTAGCTAAAAATTATTAATATATATTATAAATAAAAAATAGAGATTTTGTAAAAAAAATTATCTCCAATGGTACATTCCCCTTATTTATAAATATAGCCAACATCTTGATGTTGATTATATTTGTTGAACCACTACAAACCTGTAAAAAATTTGTAAAAAAAATCTAATAATTTATTACCATTTCGAAGTAATATATTCTATTTATAACAACATTAAATTTCAATAACATACCATTTTTAAAATATAGCTAACCAATATAACCAATACCATCGAAGTATAATATATTACAGATTGAACAAATTTTATCTATTGTCTTCGGGTCCGGTTTAGTCAACCAATTATAGTCAACACCATTGAAGATGCTCTTAAGCTATTAGTTGGAGGGTTTTTCCGGGGCTTATACACATGCTAAACGCCATATTTTATAAGTTTAGCACATTTTGATTGGTGTAATTTTTATATGTATATATGAGATCCATTAATATTATAGCCAATTAAAATGAGCTAAATTTATGAAATTATGTGTTTAGGTACGTATTAGAAAAAATGATTTTCAGAATATCGAATTCTAAAAGTAAAACGAACCCGGCAATATGTTATGTATTTAAGAAAGTCGTTTAAAATTTTTAAATATTTATTGTCCTCAATCATATATAATTCTAATTAAGAAATAAAAAAAAACATGTAAGTGAGTTTACTGTCCATTACAAGTACGTACTTGATTGTGTTTGTTAAGTCTGAACGGAC
This sequence comes from Apium graveolens, assembly GCF_009905375.1. Lineage (NCBI taxonomy): Eukaryota > Viridiplantae > Streptophyta > Magnoliopsida > Apiales > Apiaceae > Apium > Apium graveolens. The sequence continues at coordinate 20,801,410 of NC_133655.1, read as the reverse complement.
TACCTAACCAGCAACAAAGATCTATGCGAGAAATATATAGTATATCACATTCTTGTATGATTTGATAATTGTACGGTTGTGACTATACCATGTGTGAATTGGTTAAAGGCCTTGTTCACGAAATAAGGCAGCACTAAAAGACATAAATCCGGTTCGAAAGTTGGGAATTTGTGAGATTAGTTATTTTAGTGCTAATCTAACATGAAATTTCGCGGCTATCTCTTGCACTCCCCAGTCAAACTGCTTACGCATACTCCGGGTCTCATAAGTCAAAGCGAGTCTTCAGGTTGTTCAACAGTTATGATTCATCTTTTATTAGATTTCGTTCCGGCTTTGTCACGGTTTCTGCGTTTTGGTTTGGATTTGGATAAACCTGCATGGAATACTAATAGGGACGTAATAAATATTAAACTGGGCAAGAATTTAATATTTGGGGCAAAAAAAAAGAAGAGTATTTTTTTTAATTAAATTTTGGACAAAAATCTCAAATTATTAGCATTGTAGTAACGTACAAAACGCTTTTGAAAGGTTAAAAAGTTAGGATTGAAGGATAAGTTTAACCTATTTTTTATATAAAATTAACGAAAAGACCATTTTCTGAAAAATTGGTCAACTCTATTTTTTATATAAAATTAACGAAAAGACCATTTTCTGAAAAATTGGTCAAATCTAGTCGATTGAATACCCACCTGTCAGTAAAAAGACTTTTGAAGTGATTCTCATTTATATTACACCCAGAATGCTAGATTTCTAAAAAGACTTTTGAAGTGATTCTCATTTAGGCCCGATTCGGATTTCTTCACTTTTCCTTTTCGTTTTGCACCTTCTCCTCGAAATGAAAAAGAAAATTGTACAGTTAAATTGTATTTACAATTTTCCGGAAGGCTAATTATGAAAAAATAGCAATATTTTTTTAGAAAAATGGATATGTAGTATGATAAAAAAAAATATCATAAAAAAGGTTACTATTATTGGGAGGATGGAGTATAGTACGAATGCATATCTATATAAAAATAATATTAAAATATTAAAATATGATGAAATACCATTGAAAATAAGTTTTGATTATTAATAAGAATATATCTTTTGTAAGAGTTAAAAATTGAACTTTATGATCTGTTCAATTGAATAAATAATACACATGGGATAACATATTAAAAAATTGAAATAACAATAATTTTTTTAAAAAAAAAATACTCTTGTTTGTATTAGCATAGATGTAGGCATAGGATTAGGGGTCAGCGTCTAGTTTTTGTTTTTGAGTTCGAGTTATCAATCAATTTATATTGTTCAAACTCGAGATTGCTAAAAAGCAAGTCAGGTTCGAATTGGTCTGCAAATTGAGAAAGTTGAATCATTTTAAATTATTTTTTCACGTGCATGTTCATATAATTTTGGATTTTTTGAAAAATACCTAAATCTAAAAATATTTTTACAAAAATACTGTCATTTTATCAAAAAATTTACAAAAATACTTTTTAATTTGCAAAAATACTATTTTTCAAAAACTTTTACAAAAATACGATTTTTTGGCAATTTGAATTAACTGTATGTAAGTTTCTGCAATCTCAAATTAACCAAAAAAATTTTATTCAACTAGTTGCATATTGGTTGATTTTGGTTTACTCTGATTTATTCCGTATTTTTGCAAAAAAAAATTTAAAGATATTAAAATTACAAAAAAACTTAAAAAAGTTAGTATTTTTGGTAAATTATCTATAATTTTTCACTATTTTGTGCATGTTCATATAATTTTGGGGATGATGGGATATTACAGACTATTTTTTTAGTTGTCCATTAAATAAGTTTAGCGAATATCTTCTTTTATTCGAATTCGAGCTTGACTTCATAACGAGTCGAGTACTCAGAAACAATTAGTTCGGTTTATTTACCGTCTTACAAGATCACAAAAACATCACCAGATAAAAAAATATTCAAAAAGAATTAAGAGGGTATAACTAAATCAATGGGAGACAATAATTTTCCACTTTTGTTATATAATATATATATAATTAATAAATAGTAGATATGATAAATTAATAACTTTAAGATGTAAGAAATGAATTTAGTTAGTCATAAAATGAACTAAAGATATTTTCAGTTATATATGATTTAAATTAAAAATAAACTAAATACTGTTACTGCAATTTTTTAATTTAATTAAAATTTCTACCCTTGTCCCTGTTTAACAAGGAGTAAAATTATCCCGACCCAAAAAAAACCACATAAGTCTTTGCGGCATGGAGTAATACTAGGTAATCTAAATATTTTACGAAAATATTACAAAATGACATGGTAGTAGAAATATCAAAATTTAATTTGTAAACGCATATAAATATATACAGGATCTCATATAATTATAATAAAAATCACCACTTATAAAATATTTAACAAAAATGTTAAAAATATTTGAGGGCTCTAAAATTTTCGCACGATATCAAAAAATCAACTTGTAAATTTGAAAAAAAACAACTTGTTGTAAATGGAGCTAGAGCATATATATTGAAAGGCTTTTGTCCCAGCTAATAAACAAAGTCCAATAGAAATTTTGGGCTTAATTTTACAAATGGGCCAAAACTTGCCCATAACATTATCCGTGGTACAAATACAGTTCCCTTATATTTGAAATCAAAATCTTTAATAAACTGGTTCGCGTAGCATTATGTGTTCCAAAAAGTGTTAACGTGATGATCATTTCTTAAACGTTTTATAATTTCAGACCCGAAGGCCGAAAACTCCTAAAATTAATTGGTTTTAGGACATTCGGTGCATTTGCAGTTAGTAAAAAAATATCACAAATCGAGAGCAGTTAATTTATACTACTTGGTAATCATCATCACTATTTTTGCAATTCTAACGGTCCAAGTACTAGAACTTTGTTCAATGTCTGGGCTCGGTAGGGTGAAAAAAAATTAAAACTTAAGTGGTAAAACTTTATCTCTCATCTATGAGTTCCATCCAGGCACATCTCCAAATTTGTGTATTTAAGTTCAATTATTATTTATTTCGTTTTAATATATGAGACTGTTAGCTATAAGTCCGAAAAGGCCCAATGGACGAAAGCCTAATAGCTGAAAAATTATTGGGCCGAAAGTCCATCAAGTGGAAGGCCCAAAACACTAAACATACGAGCCAATGGTTAGGGAATCTCACCAAAACAAAAATGTCTCCTTTCTTCTCTTCCAAACGTTCGTCCGTATCTTCGGCATAACGGACAAACATTAATGGCTAATGTTTGATTATAAATATCCAAGGAACGTAAGAAAAAGAAGGACTATCTACACACTCATGCACTATACTTTCTTGCATTCTCAAACCTACTTGGATCCAGATTACCGATTCTTACACCAGAGGTGAATCAGGGGGATAACCCCTCACATTATTTTCCTTTTCAGGTCAAGCCGGAGAGCGTTCTAAGCGATCGAAAGACGTTCTTCCCATCCGCAGAAATATGAGGGTAACATTTGACGCTATCTGTGAGAAGTACAAGAATTATCTGAATTACTGAGACCATGGCCAATAACAATGATGAGATACCGTATGACTTCACCCCACATGAACCACTGGTTGGTCAACGCCGACGAAGTACTCAAACTGACCCCCGACGAAGAAGCCTTGCTGCTTAAAATTAGGGCTGAGAAATTGACCCACGAAATAGGCAAGGAAAAGTAGAATGAACAGGCGGAAAATGAAGCCCAAGCCCGGACGACACGAACAGAGGCCGATGCACTCCGGTTGAAAGCTCTACAGCTTCAGAGGGAGGGAATTGTGCTACAGGAGAAGGCACTTCGTGAGGCACTGGAGGCCGACGATACGCTAGTAATCGCCAATACTAGAAGAGAGCGAAGGGGGCATAACGAAGAATACGAGTCTGACTCTGATTCGAACCCTAAGAAGAAACGCTTGAAAGCCTACTATTCTTCTGATTCAGATGCTGAACTCGAGGCGTCCCGAACCAGGTTAAGTAGGCTGGAGAAGGATATGTTTGTCGATAGAAGGGTCGATCGGGAGCCGGTTGTGACAGGGAAAATTGATCACTATCGGCCTCTACCAGGCGAAAAGAGTTAGTTCCCAAAGATGAATGAATTTAGAGGGCTAGTCTACCAAGACATCAAGGGCTAGTTACTAAGTCATCAAGGGCTAGTCTACCAAGACATATAGTATGGAGTAAAGACCACCCTCGGAACTTGATACTTAGTAATCCAGACAGCGGAGTTAAGACTAGAAGAGCTACAACAAATGAATGTTTCTATTCTGGGTTTCTATCTCAAATGGAGCCAAAGAATGTAGATGAAGCTCTTGGGGATCCTGATTGGGTGATTGCTATGCAAGAGGAACTAAATCAGTTCAAACGACAGAAAGTGTGGAAGCTTGTACCCCGACCTAAAGATAAATCAGCGATTGACATAAAATGGGTTTTCAGAAATAAGCTTGATGAAGATGGAGTAGTAATAAGGAACAAGGCGAGACTGGTTGCTAAGAGATACTCTCAAGAAGAAGGAATTGACTATGATGAAACCTTTGCACAAGTTTCTATACTTGAAACCATCAAGATGTTTTTAGCACTTGCAGCATATTCAAATTTCAAGGTATATCAGATGGATGTGAAAAGTGCTTTCCTGAATGGTGAGTTTGAAGAAAAGGTCTATGTGGAGCAACCCTTTGGCTTCATCGATACTGAGTTTAAAGATTTTATATATTTTCTCTTCAAGGCTCTTTATGGTCTAAAGCAAGCGCCGAGAACATGGTATGACACTCTCTCAGAATTTCTACTTGAAAATAGTTTCACTAGAGGTGTCATAGATAAGACTCTGTTTCATAAGAATCATAAAAATGATATCATACTTGTGCAAGTCTATGTTGACGACATTATATTTGGTCTACGAATGATGCACTTTGTGCAAGGTTTTCTAAGCTTATGCAGAGTAGGTATGAGATTAGTATGATGGGTGAGTTGAAATTCTTTCTTGGACTTCAAGTGAGTCAGAAGCCAGATTATATCTTTATTTTTCAAATGAAGTACATCAAAGATCTTCTGAAGAAATATCAGTTGGAAGATTCAACACCTGCTAAGACACCGATGGCAATTGCCACAAAACTTGATCAAGACAAGTCTGGTAAGAAGGTGGACATCACTTATTATCGAGGCATAATTGAATCATTACTCTACCTAACTGCAAGTCATCCATATATTATGTTTGCAACATGCTTGTGTGCACGGTTCCAAGCTGATCCGAAGGTATCTCATCTAATAGCCGTCAAAAGAATTTTTAGATATCTTAAGGGTACACCTAATCTAGGTATCTGGTATCTCAAAGATACGGGCTTTGATCTCACTGGCTATACAGACTCTGATTACGCTGGTTGTAAGATTTATCAGAAAAGTACTTCAGGAAGCTGTAAGTTTCTTGGAAGAAGATTTGTTTCTTGGTTTAGTAAGAAGCATCATTCAGTTTCTACCTCTACTGGTGAAGCTGAATACATTGCTGATGGAAGCTGTTGCTCTCAAATTATTTGGATGAGAAACCAACTCCGAGACTATGGACTTGATTTGAAGAATATTCATATCTACTGTGATAACACAAGTGCCATAACAATCTCAAACAATCCTGTTCAGCATTCAAGGACCAAACATATTGATATAAGGTATCATTTCATTCGAGAGCATATAATGAATGGAATTGTGGAACTTCATTATGTTCCCACAACGGACCAAATTGCAGACATTTTCACGAAGCCACTTGATGAAGTTACCTTCAATAAGTTGGTTAGGGAACTTGGTATATTGAATTTGTCCAATTAATTAAAAATCAACAAATGTAATTTGGTGCGGGTAAACTTTAGTACCCCAATGATGATGCTTTGAGGGAAAAGTAAGTTTATATATCTATTTCATTATATATATCCATGTTTGTAAACTTTTTTTGAAGCTAACTGATTACCATGTGTTACAAGTTATATGCTAGTGGTAAGTAAGTTAGAGTTTTTGATACAATATATGAGATGTTTGAATGTTTACATGCTATATGTTTTCTATGATGCAAACACTCATGATATTGATATTTAGTTTAGCACGCACACACATCTCAATTTGTTTGCACTTTGATCTAAGACCCTGCAATCTCACTTGTGACTTTATCATAACTCTGATTTATAGGTTTAGATCTTGCTTAAGATTTTGTGCAACTAGCTTGAGTACACTGATTATTTTTTGTGTGATTATATCATGTTTTCTGAGTAATTCTGTATGATTTTTGTGCTTCGGACCCTAGGAAAGTCTGACAACAGATTCCTTGGTCACTCTCATTCTATGTTTATGCTAGAATAACTTTGTCTGTTTTGTGCTAGAATAAATATGCAACATAACTAGTGATAGTTTTGACATGACTATGTCAGGAGTAGTTTTTCAGTCTTGTTTTGACTAATCAGTTAGTGCATACTTGTTGGATATACTCTTGGCATAAATGATTAATTGATTCTATGACTTATGTGTTGATCCTATATGTAACTCTTATGATCTAGCAATGCTTATACTCTGTTTTGGATATTAGATTCTGATATGTTATGTCATACACACTGTAGAAGGGGGTTGAATACAGTGTATAGCACAATCAAATCGAATTCAAATAACACAAGTAACAGAAAACAAACTTTATTAGATGCAATAAACTCTGTTACAATATGGAACTGTCCTCTCTCAGTGATGAACAAAAATCACGAGAGCTGCTAGGGTTACAATGAATAATATTCTTGATAATGATAACACTTATAGTGTAAACCCTATGTTTGTGTTTATATACTACACAGCTACAAGATAATCGCTAATTGATATGGAATACAATTCTGCTTCCTAAAATATATCAATCAGTTATCTTTTCTTCCAAGTATTCCATTCTTTACAGAATTCCTTCTTCATGCATATCTCTTCTTATGTTTATCTTGATCTTCTTTCCTTTCAATCAGCCGCCTTCCTTCTCTGAAAGTTTCCTTTAAGTCCTGATATTATCTCCTGATAAATATCTCCTGAATCTTAAGTACTGATTACTTAAGTTCTGACTTCAGTATAAGTGCTGATTTCAGTTAAGTACTGATTTATCCAGCTCAAATAAGATCTGAAAACTAAACATAAATCACATTAGTCATGACATTATCAAATATATCTAACAATCTCCCCCAACTTGTAAATTAGCATAATATACAAGTTTAACAGATATTTGATGATGTCAAAAACATTAATTACAAATGCATGAGAAATGGACTAGATAACTACAACTTACAGTCCTTAAAGTTTTACCAACTTTAACTTCTGATAACAACTTTAGTCTGTATATATATCAGAATTTGAGCAGTTATAGATCTTGACTTGGCTTCACTTTTGGATCTTTTTGATGTCAGGAGTTGTTCTGAGATAGTTTTTTAACAAACATCTCTCGGCATATCTGAGTTCATCAATCATCCTCCTCTTAGCATCTTTGAGTTCTGCAGAATCTTCACCAGTTTGGAAGATAGCAGCCCTGAGATCATTTATTCTAGCTTTCCTTATGTTCTGATCCAGTCTGATCAAATATGCCTTGTCAGACTCAAGATTGAATTCTACAGCCTTATACCCCAGAAAGGTAGTTATAATCTTAGCAGAGTTAGGCTTCATTTCAACTATATCACCCTTGTGATCTCTGTACTTTGGAAGATATGTGATGTCAGTCTTTACAGAATAAAGCCTTTCCTGTCTCTGAATTTGAGTCTTCAAATAGTTTGCAGCACTTTCTGTTATTCTGTCATTCACTTGAAGTTAGAATAAAACATGTTCTAGTTCTTCAAAATACTTCAGTGGTATATCATTTTCCCTTATATGGTAAACCCTACCATCTGTCATGAAATATAACAAGATGTGTTCTTTCAAGTAGGTATGGTAGACCATCTGTACAGATTCTAGTTGATTCAATCTTTCAGGAGTTGCTCCAACACCTGTGTTAGATATATTTGATAATGTCATGGCTAATATGATTTATGTTTAGTTTTCAGATCTTACTTTAACAGGATAAATCAGTACTTACTGGAAGTCAGGACTTAAGGATATCAGTACTTATATTATCAGGAGATAATCATCAGAAGATGGATATCAGAACTTAAGTGCTGAAGGACGTTCAGATAAGGACAATAGCTGATTAAAGGAAAGAAGATCGAGATAAACATAAGAAGAGATATGCATGAAGAAGGAGTTCCGTGAAGAATTGAATACTTGGAAGAAAAGATATCTGATTGATATATTTTAGGAAGCAGAATTATATTCCATATTAATTAGCGATTATCTTGTAACTGTGTAGTATATAAACACAGACATAGGGTTTACGCTATAAGTGTTATCATATTCGAAGAGATTATTCATTGTAACCCTAGCAGCTCTCGTGATATTTGTTCATCATTGAGAGGTAACAGTTTCATACTGTAACAGAGTTTATTGTTTCAATAAAGTTTGTTTTCTGTTACTCAAAACATTAAAAGTTCGATTTGATTGTATTTTACACTATATTCACCCCCTCTACAGTGTGTGTGACCTAACAAGTGGTATCAGAGCCTATCTGTTAACACACATACAGTTAAAGATCCAAACACAATCATGTCTGACACAGAAACTCCAACTAAGCCTACCAAAACTGAAGAACCTCCAAAGACACAAATTCAAAGTCGGTATGAAACCATCAGAGTTTCCATACTGAGACCATCTGAATATGCCATATGGAAGGTGAGGATGACCATGTTTCTGGAAGCTACAGATCCAGAATATCTTGATAGAATCAATGAAGGGCCTCACAAACCAACCAAGCTCGATGTTGCAGTTGCAGGTGAAGCAGCAAAGACCGTACCAAAGGAGAAGAGTGATTATACTGCTGAAGATATCACATCAATTGCTAAGGATGCTAAGGTACGACACTTACTGCATAGTGCCATTGATAATGTAATGTCAAATAGGGTTATTAACTGCAAGACTGCTAAGGAGATATGAGATGCTCTGGAAACAAGGTGTCAGGGAACTGATACAATTAAGAAGAACAGGAAGACAATACTCACTCAAGAGTATGAACACTTTGACTCAAAGGCTAATGAGTCATTGACTGATTTATATGATAGATTTGTCAAACTCTTGAATGATCTGTCACTGGTTAATAAGGAGTATGATCTTGAAGATTCAAACCTTAAATTTCTGTTAGCTCTTCCTGAATGTTGGGATTTGAAGGAAACAACAATAAGAGACAACTACAGTCTTGATGAAACAACTCTTGATGAAATTTATGGAATGTCCAAGACTCATAAACTTGAGATGGAACAAAGAAACAAGAGGAAAGGAGGAAAGTCAAGGACAATTGCTCTTAAGGCTGAAGAAGAATCCCCCAAGGCAGCTACCTCAAGAAAAGACAAGGGTAAAGTTCTTTTCACAAAGTCTGATACCGAGTCAACAAGTTCTGAAAGTGATGATGACTCAGATTCTGAAAGTTTGCCTGAGACTGATGCTGATGAGGAGATGATAAAGCTGTGTGCTCTTATGGTAAAAGGGATCACAAAGATTGCATACAGGAAGTTCAGGAAGGGAAAGAAGTTTTCCAGGAAAGGTACAAGTTCTGATAAGAAGAATTTCAGAATATCTGAAGGCAGAGGAGGAAAGTCTGATAGAGGAGATTATACCAATGTCAAATGCTATAACTGTGGTGAGAAAGGCCACATATCTCCTGATTGCAAGAAAGTAAAGTGTGACAAAGGCAAGACTCTTGTCACAAAGCAGAAAAGCTGGACAGACACCTCAGACTCTGAAAGTGAGGAGAACTATGCGTTGATGGCAAATGTTGATAAAGAAAGTGCTGAGAGCAGTTCTGAAGCTGCTGAAACAAAGGTACCTCAGACTACTTATGCTTTTCATACTGATGATATTAATGAGTTGAGAAGATATCTTAAAACCTTGTTTGTTAGTTATAGAGATCAAACTTTAACATGTGAAAGATTAACTTCTGAAAATCTTGCTTTTAAGAAAAGAAATGATTTCTTAGAAAAAGAGTTAGTTATGTTCCATCAAACTCAGAAGGATAGAGATGATGCTTTTTATGTTAGGGATGAAGTGCTAAAAATGAATGAATCTCTAAAAACTGAGTTAGAAAAGGAAAGAGAGATAATCAGGACTTGGACTAACTCTGGCAGAACAACTCAAAATTTGCTAAGTAGTGAAAATTGGAAAGAGGGCTTAGGTTATGGAGAGGATAAGAATGATAAAGGAACTGTAGAAATTAAGCCTGTTGTTAAGCAAAAGCCAAAGTTAAAACCTGTTAAGTTTGTAACTGTAAAGTCTGATAATGATAAATCAGAAGTTAGAGAGGGATTAACTTCTGACAAACTAAAACAGGAAAAGACAGCTGAAGTAAACATAGGCTTAATGACTAAGAAGCAGCTTAAGCATAAGCTGAAAGATATTAAGAATGCAAACAAGGTAAAATCACCTAGGAAAAATAGGAATGGAAAGGAAGGTGTAAATAAAAGCAATGATTATAAATCTATTCTTGATGCTCCTAGGAAAACATGTCATAACTGTGGAAGTTCTAACCATCTGGCCTCTTTTTGCAGGAAGAATAAGAACATAAACTCCTCACCTTCAAAATCAGGAGTTAAGAGTCAGTCTGTTAGATATAAACCACAAAATCCTTGTTTTCATTGTGGTAGTTTATGGCATTCCATTTATACTTGTAAGGAATATCATAGTTTGTACTATGATTATTATCAATTAAAACCTTCTTTGAAGAAAGTTTCCATTGTTCCTTCTAGTGTAAATTCAGATTCAAAGTCTGATAGTGTAAGTTCTGATAAGAAAAATGTTAACATAAACTCTGATGCTAAATCCGCTGCAAATGTTAACAAACTTGATAAGGCCAAAGGATCCAAGCAAGTCTGGATCCTTAAAACTAATCATTAGTGGTCTTTGTGATTGTAGGGCAACAAGAAAAATATTCTAGTTCTGGACAGTGGATGTTCAGGACATATGACTGGAAATAAAGCCCTGCTATCAGACTTTGTGGAGAAAGCTGGCCCAAGTATTTCTTATGGAGATGGCAACATTGGAAAAACATTGGGATATGGCAATATCAATCTTGGGAATGTCATCATTAAAGATGTAGCTCTGGTCTCAGGACTTAAACACAATCTGCTGAGTATAAGTCAAATCTGTGACAGAGGTTATCATGTTGATTTCTTTGAAGAACACTGTGAAGTTGTGAGTAAATCCAAAGGCAAAGTTGTTCTAAAAGGATACAGGCGTGGTAACATTTATGAAGCTAAGCTTTCAACAAGTACTGATGGTTCTGCAATCTGTCTGATGAGTAGAGCATCAATTGAAGAAAGCTGGAATTGGCACAAGAAACTCTCTCATTTAAATTTCAACAATATAAATGAACTAGTCAAGAAAGATCTTGTGAGAGGACTGCCAAAGTCAGTATTTGCTCCTGATGGCCTTTGTGATTCTTGTCAGAAGGCCAAACAAAGAAAATCTTCATTCAAGAGTAAGACTGAATCATCAATTCTTGAGCCTTATCATCTACTACATGTTGATCTATTTGGTCCAGTGAATGTCATGTCTATTGCAAAGAAGAAATATGCGTTGGTCATAGTGGATGAGTTCACCAGATACACATGGGTGTATTTCTTGCACACAAAAAGTAAAACTGCATCTACCTTGATTGATCATGTCAAACATCTGGATAAATTGGTCAAAGATTCTGTGAAAACCATAAGGAGTGATAATGGCACTGAGTTCAAGAATTTGATAATGGAAGAGTTCTGTAAAAACCATGGAATTAAGCAGGAATTTTCTGCTCCTGGAACTCCACAACAAAATGGAGTTGTTGAAAGGAAGAATAGAACTCTCATTGAAGCTGCACGTACAATGCTTGAAGAAGCAAAGCTTCCAACCTATTTCTGGGCTGAAGCTGTGCAGACTGCTTGTTTTACTCAAAATGCAACACTCATTAACAAGCAAGGAAAAACACCATATGAGATGGTGAAGAAAAAGAAGCCAAATCTGAAGTACTTTCATGTATTTGGATGCAAGTGTTTTTTTCTCAAGACTCATCCTGAACAGCTATCTAAATTTGATCTAAAAGATGATGAAGGAATCTTTGTTGGATATCCACTTTCCACAAAAGCCTTCAGAGTCTATAATTTGAGAACATAAGTGGTCATGAAATCTATCAATGTCTCTTTTGATGACAAGAATATTACTGGTCTTGAAGATTTTATTGATTATGATCAGCTGAGATTTGAAAATGAAGACTCAAGTACTGATACTGAAAATCCTGACAGTCTAAGTCCTGATACTGTAAACTCTGATGGATTAAACTCTGATGTTATTGAAACTGTGGTGACTACGCCAAAGGAAGATGCACCTATGCAGGGGGAGCATACTCAAGAACATACCACATCTCAAGAAGCATCAGAACACACATCTGGCTCTTCAAGTTCTGATTCGTCAAGTTCTGATAAGCCAAGTTCTGATAGTGCTGAAAATCTAAATTCTGAAGAATCCAACTCAGAGAGCATAGTTTCAGGAGGAGCATCAGAAAATGAAAATGAAGACAACATGGATCATGGGGGAGCATCCAGTTCTAGAGAAAACCTTCCATCTGCAAGGAAGTGGACTAAATCACATACACCTGATTTGATAATTGGAAATCCTGATGCAGGTGTCAGAACTAGAATAAGTACTTCAAACGAATGTCTTTACAATTCTTTTCTCTCTCAGACTGAGCCAAAGAAAGTGGAAGAAGCTCTTCAAGATGCTGATTGGGTGCAACCAATGCAGGAAGAGTTAAATGAATTTGAAAGAAACAAAGTCTGGACCCTAGTGCCAGGACCAAAGAATAGATCTGTTGTTGGTACAAATTGGGTATTCAGAAACAAAACTGATAGTGATGGCATAATTACAAGGAATAAGGCAAGGCTGGTTGCAAAAGGATATTCTCAACATGAGGGAATTGATTATGATGAAACATTTGCACCAGTTGCTAGGTTAGAAGCCACAAGGATATTTTTGGCTTATGCTGCTCACAAAAAGTTTACTGTCTTTCAAATGGATGTGAAAAGTGCTTTTCTCAATGAAGAATTGGAGGAGGAAGTATATGTTGAACAACCTCCAGACTTTGTAGATTCCAAACATCCAGATTATGTCTACAGGCTTGATAAAGCACTTTATGGACTTAAGCAAGCTCCTAGAGCATGGTATGAGACTTTAGCTCAGTTTCTTCTGGAAAGTGGATTCAACAGAGGAACAATAGACAAAACATTGTTCTACCTCAACCATGGAAAGGACTTACTTTTGGTCCAGATTTATGTTGATGATATCATTTTTGGATCTACAAATGACAGACTTTGCAAGAAGTTTGCCAAACTGATGCAGTCAAGGTATCTGATGAGTATGATGGGAGAACTTAGCTATTTTCTGGGCCTTCAAGTCAAGCAAAATGAAGAAGGCACTTTTATTTGTCAAACTAAGTACACCAGAAACTTGCTGAAGAAATTTGGAATGCAAGATTGTTCAAGTGCATCCACTTCCATGGCCACTGCAACAAAACTGGATAAGGATACTGGTAAATCAGTAGATATTACTGATTACAGAGGTATGATTGGCTCTCTACTCTATCTAACTGCTAGTAGACCTGATATCATGTATGCTACCTATTTTTGTGCAAGATTTCAAGCAGATCCAAGAGAACCTCACTTAACAGCTGTGAAAAGAATTTTTAAATATCTTAAGGGAACGGCTGATCTGGGATTATGGTATCCCAGAGAATCAGATTTTAAACTAATAGGTTACTCAGATGCAGATTTTGCAGGTTGCAAAATTGACAGGAAAAGCACAAGTGGAAGCTGCCAATTTCTTGGAGGCAGATTGGTTTCTTGGTTTAGCAAGAAATAAAAGTCAATTTCCACATCAACTGCAGAAGCAGAATATATTGCTGCAGGAAGCTGTTGTGCACATATTCTTTGGATGAAGAATCAGTTACTGGATTATGGGTTAACATATTTCAAAATCCCTATTTACTGTGATAATCAAAGTGCTATTGCTATGACAGGTAATCCAGTTCAACACTCTATGACAAAGCACATCAGCATCAGGTACCACTTCATCAGGGAACATGTAGATGAAGGTACAGTGGAATTGCACTTTATTCCAACAGATCAACAACTAGCAGATATCTTCATAAAACCATTGTGTGAAGCTACTTTTACAAGATTGGTAAATGAACTTGGAATGGTTTCAGGTTCTTTCTCTAAATCTGCTTAGTTTTGTTCTGGTGCATCAGACTTTATGATCAGTATTTACAAAATTTAATCTCTTTGTGTATTCTGTGCTTAATTGAAAAATTTGTTTAAAGTACTGACTGTTGTCTGATCAATGTTTCTAAACTCTGATAGTGATATGTCTGTTTAGGTAACTATTCAATCCTATAAGGATAACTGTGCTAGATGCTGACCTAGTAGTCTTCAATAAATAAGGGATCCCATGTAAGAAGTAATTATTCTTGTGGAAATCTATTGACACAAGCAAATTCTGATAATTGAGCTTAGTTGAGTTTACTTTGTCTATCTTACTACTAAGTCACAAACTAGAATAATGCTGCTCATCTGTTAAGTTCTGATGCTAGTAAACCTGTTGAATGAACTAAGTGCTGATAAACCTCACTTATCAAAAGAAAAAAAAATGAAAAAAGGATTAAAAATCAGGTACTCCTTTGAGATCTAGAGTAAAAATGTGGAAGGGAAGACCCAAGTGCGTTACTGGTATTAAGTAATATGCATCAGAAAAGCAAATAAAATATTTTTTTGGTGACTTTTCACACTCTATGATTACTGGAGAAATACTCTGATAATAGCATAAATTCTGATAAGCAGTCGTGACTCACTTACACTGAGAAGCCACTGTAAAAAGAAATTTAAAAAGATGCACAAAATTAGCACACAATAGTTGAGGTGGACTAAAGCATGAACTCATTCACCAGTAGGTTTCAGGATATTGACAGCTCTTTAGCAAAGTTTTAGTTATGCCTTATTTCTAAGATGTACTGAAGTGAATCAGACTTTACTCTTTGTCTGATATTTAGCTTAATGCACACACTAACCACTCCATATGAATGATGAAAATCACTGTGGTGATCTATGTTGTTTTAGATGAACAGTCATTGTGTCATATTGCACAAATTCCGAGGACAAGTTTTGATTGCATGTTCTGATGATTTTGTTCTGAAGAATATAAATCAAAATTTGTGTGAGGATTTACTAAGATAGGCATTCATTTTTCGATTTAAGAGATTATGTTCTGATGACTGTTAAGTTCTGATATAAGTCTAAGTTCTGATATTCACGTCTGATTCTTTACTTGACTTATTTGTGGATAAAATTTGACCTAACAGTCTCAGTTTAAACCTGAATATGTCGAAGTGGAAGATTAATAGTCACTATGGTTAGGGATAGTGGTACTCGTACTTGAACAGTCAACTTTTACTTGCTTCTTGTGCGCATTAAACCATGTTTTCTCTTTCCAATGAATGTTTTTTTCCAAGTCTGGGGAGACGAGGTAGAATTAATTCCACCTGTAAGCATTAAATTTCTTTACGTCTCCTGGCATTCTCTTGTCTATATAAGCAACCACTTCACATTAGCCTTCCCATCAAATCTCTTCTCACAAACTCACCTTCATACTTTTTATATCAAAAACACCATGGTCAGATATAATATGTTTTTGAACTACGAAACTTTCAACATGGAGCTGAGCTGTGCTGATTGGCAGCAGGAATGACACGTCACTGCCATTCCTGATGAGATATGGGACTCTGTTCCCCAGGAGGTACTCACCCACCTCCTGTTCTTCTATATGGATTACCATCGCCATCTGGAGCGATTGGAGGAGGAAAGGCTGGAAGCTCTCCGCCAGCAAGAGCGAATCATTCGACTCGCCATTCTGTTTGTCGAGAGTAGGAAGAAGAAATGATTTATTTTCTTCTTCCTGTTTTTCTTCATCATCAGCCTTGCCCTGCTTCTTGAGCTAGGACAAAGGCTGTTGACGTTAGGTTTAGAAGCTTAGGGAAATCTTGTACAAGTTCTGATGTAATTTAAATTTCATGAATGTATTCTCTTGATATATTAATAAAATTTGTTTTTGTTTCAAGATCTTGTCTCTGAGATATTTTAATGCATTGTTAAATCCTGATACATATTCATATTCTGATGACCATATAAATTCTGTTTTAATTTAAGTTCTGATTTTCCTTTATCAGTACTTACTCATCTGATTTATCTTGGTCATTTTCACTCGATTTATTTTCAGAATATTGATGTTGCAGTGAACAATAATTAAATAAGTGGGAACGGTTTCAATTCTGAATTAAAACTGTTTCACCTTGATTAATGGAATAAATGGGTAAGTGGAACGGTTTCTCCTTGAAAAACTACCTAAGTAATGATTACTGTTTTCTCGCGCCCAGTAACTATCCGTTATTACTGCATGTCTGACAGGTGTCCAACGGTAACATTTTTTTTAAAAAAAAAGTATAAGTAAGACAGAGAGAGGATTTTTTAATCTTTTATTTCCTTTCATACTTTTTCTCTCTACTTGCTTTTACTCTCTTTCTTCTTCTCACGTTGGTTTTTCATACAGACATTTTATTAAACACCTAACAGGCACTCTTAAATCTCAATTTTTCTCGTGGCACCAAATGATTTAATCATTGATGGAGCTAAATTTGTTCCAAACAACTATGCTGCAATTCTTGATCATGCTGAAGCTTTATCTGAATTGCATTTTGTGCAAGATCTGCTTGCACACAGTGAGACTGGGTATGCATTGACCCAGCCTTCAGTCTTTTCAAGCCAACAAGTTCTGACATTTTGGCGGAGTGGACACTTTGATAATGGTGGTACACATTGGCACTCCCAGTATTGTTTTCGAAGTGGGTGATTCTTCATATGCAGTCACTCCTGGTACAATACGCAAGGCTCTACATCTCCCATAAGGATGTACCTTTTCAATTCCAGAGGAATCAGCTCTTCAGGAGTTAATGGCCAGTTTGGGGTATGAACAGAGTTTGGCAAAGCTTGGGCAGTTGAAACGGGCTCATATCAGAAGGGAATGGAGCTTCTTCTTCGACTGCATCACTAAAGCTTTTGGGAACAAGTGTTCGAATTTTGATGCTATTCCTATAATGAGTCAGCACATCGGGTATGCTATTATCAACCAAACTCATTTTGATTTTGCAACTGCAATAATTGGTTTTATTGGGGATATGATGACAGAGGATAAGAATGTTGTTTACTTTGCTAGATTCTGTCAACTTATATATATTTTTTGTACTGATGACCCTCAATTAGTCAGTTCCTCAACTCCACCTTTTAAGGTTGCAAAACGCTACTTTAATGACCTGATAAATGCTGACACTAAGAAATCAGTGGTTAGACCTTTACAGATTCCTCAGTCTGTAAAACAGATCTTAGTAAATGTTGATCCTGATACTTATAGATCTGTTTATTCTGATGTCCAACCAACAAAAACCTCCCAAACACCACAACAACCATCATCACCTACCACTCATTCTACTCAACCAACCCTCAGGTAATATATCAAATCCTATCTCTCCACTTCACAGACAGTTCAACCCTCATCCTCAGCACCTACTATGAAGCCTTCATCTTCCAAACCTAAGAGGACAAAGACTGTTCATCAAACACCTCAAAAGAGAAGGAGGATTGCTTTGAGAGATGAATCTGATACTGAGGAACAGGTTCCTTCTTCAGAACCTGTTGTTAAAGAAGTTGAGAAAGTGACTTCTCAGAAGGATTCTGGAATTGGGGGATCTAGGCTTCTCAAGAGGCTTAGAAGAATGACTGTTCCTGAAACTCCCAAGGAATCCATATCTACAAAGAGATACAAGAAACAGAGGGCAAAAAGGCCAGTTTCAGATGATGAAGAAGCAGCAGCTAAGGAAGGGGATCAGGAATCTCTGATCTCACAAGAAAAGGAATCTGCTCCAGTCCCTACTTCTCCATCAACTCCATCTCAGGAAGCTGTTACTGAAAAGGCCAACACACCATCTGTGTCTCCTGTTCAAAAGTCTGTATCTCCTGTTGTTCCAGGCACAAGTGCTGAAATTGATATCTAGACCTTGGTTGTGCCTGAAGTAATTCTCTTAGAAGCTCCAACATCAACTAATCCATCAACAACACCTGTTACTGATGCTGCTCACACTCCATAATTATCTACTATACCTTCTCTGTATCTAGATGCTGATTATCAGAATTTAGGTGAGCATCAGGATATGGCTGTTGATCAGAACTTAGAACCAGATCAGCAATTAGAGGATGATGAAGCCTCCATTGCTACTCACACTATTGTTCTATCAGAAGATACTGATTTTGTAAGTTCTGATGCTGCAAATGCTGGAGATACTGGTGATGCTGCTCTACAAGCAGATACTGATGAAGCAGGTCCTTCAGGACATGCCCCTCACCAAACAATTCTTAAATCTGAACTTGTTAAGAAGTTTGTTACCAGAGAAGCACCAGTACCTTGGAGTGAAACTCCTGCTGGTCAGGAGTGGACTAAGGAATGGAACACAATTACTTGTGTTCCATCTGCAAAGAATGTGGCTGAGCAATTGACAAAAGCTGATGAGATGTTAAATACTGATGATTTCAAAACCCAGCTTAGAGTCACTGCATTGAGTACTAAACATCTTCAAGGTCTCCATTCAACTACTCATGCAGAGCTACACAAGATTCAGGAAGAATTCATCAAACAGGAACAAGTTCAAAAGATTGATAAGAAAAAGTTCTTCCAACCTACCTTTGACAGGATTGCTTATATTGAGAAGACTCAGGAGATCCAACAAGCTCAGATTGATGATATTCTGAAAAATCAAGCTTCTCAACAATCTCAACTTACTGAAATCCAAGCCTCAGTGGAATTGCTTGTCTCTCTTCTACTACCTGCTGATGCCAAAAAGGGGGAGAGAGTAATTAAGTCCAAATGCAAGACTGCCAAGACACTGAAAGGGAAGGATGATGAAAAGGATGATCAAGGAAACTCTGGAAT
Source organism: Apium graveolens (assembly GCF_009905375.1). Classification (NCBI taxonomy): domain Eukaryota; kingdom Viridiplantae; phylum Streptophyta; class Magnoliopsida; order Apiales; family Apiaceae; genus Apium; species Apium graveolens. The sequence continues at coordinate 20,782,293 of NC_133655.1, read as the reverse complement.
GGGTAGAGGTCATAGTCAAGGTAGAGGTTTCTCATCAAGAAAAGCTGAAATCACAAGTCACGGGACAAGTTCTGATGCTGGAAAAAGAATTAGTTCTGCTACTGGTAAAAGGATAAGTTTTGATGAACTTTTAGATCTTGATGAAGAAATGTCAAGACGGTTATTTCTTCAGGAAAATCCAGGAATGGACTCGGAGAGTTTAATGGAAGAAGAAGCCAGACTTAAATCAGAGAAAGTCACATCTAAATCTGAAGCTTCTGGTAAAAAGACACTTCCAAGACTCAAAGGCATTGTGATAAAAGAAAGGACAAATACTGAAGCAACATTGGCTAAATCACAACCGAAGATAGATCCAAGATCCAAGGGTAAAGAAAAGGTTGGTGAACCTATCAAGGTTTATGTGCCTCCTGAGAATGAAGAAATCACTGATTGTTGGATTTTAATCGCAGTGGAGGCATGGTAAAACACTTTTACACATATAAAATCCAAATAAAAGCATATAAATTGTGATTAAAACATATGAATCGATTACTAACCTTTAATAGCGATCCAAAAGCAACGATCGGATATCCTTCACAGCTGCTCCTCAAACGTGAAGCACTCCACCGGTATCCACCAAGAAAACGATGCTAAGGAGGAGGAGGAGGTGGAGAGAATTAGGTTTTCTGAAAAATTTGGGTTGGAATAAAAATAGGGTTTATAATAGTATATTTATAGGCAAAATTTTCAGCTGAAATTTTCCCATAAAATATTATTATTATTAACCCATTTATTATTCTCATTAATAATTAAAACACCTTTTAATTATTAATCCTTTTTCTAAACACTTTAGAAATAATTCTCTCTCTTGATTTAATTTCCAAAAATTAAATTCTTAATTAATAATATTAAGAACTTTTCTTAATTAATTTATAATCAATTAAATCTCATTTAATCAATTATTAAATTTGCCAATTAATTATTTATTTCATAAATAAATAATTATCAGCCATTATTAATTAATTCCTCCACCATTAAATCATTCTCTTTTTATGGTGTGACCCTGTAGGTTTAATAATAAGCCGGTAGTAGAAATAAATAATAATAAAACTATTTTAATATTATTTATATAAATTCTCTAATTTATTAAATATGATTAATTAATTAATCATATTTATTCTACATCGTGAGGGATACTTCTCAGCATATCGCGACTATCCGGATAATACGAATTCACTGCTTAGAATACCAAGAACCTATTCAGTGAATAGTTACCGTACAATAAACTCCTTCTACCCTACAATGTCCTGATTAACTACAAGGCATGGATCTTGTGTCAAGCCTATCTAATTTAATCACTTGCTTACCATTTACTATGCTTAGTTCTATGCAAATTAGAAACTCCTTTCTAATTTCATTCACTCTGGCCAGAGATTCCTGAACTAGCATAAGTGGATCAGCCTTGAACATTCGCTTCCTTCACTGGAAGGGGTAGATCCTTTATTGATCATACACTATCTTCGTGTACAAATTCCTATACCCAGTAGAGCCCTAATAATTGTCCCTGAAGACTAAGAACTAAACCAAAGCATAGTTCACTGTACACCAGATGACTATGATGACCTCAAGTCTAAGGATACTTGTACAACTATCACTATGTGAACAACTGCTGACACGTGAGTGAACTCCATCAGTTGTTCAGCTGTGCGAGTCATGTTCAGTGAACTTATTCTATAATAAGCACCTAAATACTAGCTATAGTGTCACCACACAAATGTCTATGAGAACAAACATCCTTCATAATGAAGCAAGCATAGTATGTACCGATCTTTGCGGATTATTAATTACCAGTTAGTAATCCTATGATCAGGAACTATTTAAGTTTAGAGTTATCATCTTTTAGGTCTCACTATTATGATCTCATCATAATCCATAAAAAGCTTTACTCTAAACCATGGTATATCTTATTTAAACACTTAAATAGATAGAACCCATAATAAAAACAAAACAAGTCTTTTATTAATATCAATGAAATTAAAACAGATTTCATAAAAGTTATTCCTAAATCCTAATACATGATTGGACTTAGGACATATACCTTTCAATCTCCCACTTGTACTAAAGCCAATCACTCTGATATCTAATACCCATCTTGTCTTTATGACGATCAAAGTGACTTTCATAAAGTAGCTTTGTGAGTGGGTCTGCTATGTTATTATGTGTGTCAACTCTCTTTCAATACAATACAAGAAATGTTACCGTGCTTCCACTAACCCTTTTGTAGACACATGGTTCATCTACGTTTTTGATAAAACCAAACTCTTTGATTGTCTCGTCAAAACGGATGTTCCATCTACGAGAAGCTTGCTTTAAACCATATATGGTTCGCAGCAGCTTACACACTAGGTTTTCATTTCTCTTGGAAAGAAAACCATCTGGCTATTTTCCAGATCTCATAGTCGTAGTAAGCAACAATCGCAAGCAAAATCCGAACTGATTTTAACAGGGCTACAGGTAAAAGGTTTCATCAAATTCAATCCATTGCCTTTGTTTGAATCCTTTTCCTAAAAGTCTGGCTTTAAAGGTCTCCACCTGGCCATCTGCTCTAATCATTCTTTTGTATCCCGTATACATAGATTTCATTCCGGATTTCATGGCACTATGCCATTTCTCTGAGTCAACACTACTCATAGCCTCATTATAAGTCACAGGGTCGTCATCATCAATGATCGACAACTCATTGTCATTCTCAATGACAAGGCCATATCACCTCTCAGGTTGGCGAGACACTCTCCCTGACCTACGAATGGGCTGTTCCACAGAAGGTTGTTCAGTCAAAACAGGTGTTTCCACTTGAACCGTAGTAGTTTGTGCTTCTTGAACTTCATCAAGTTCAATTTTGCTCCCACTGTTTCCTTCAAGGATAAACTCCTTTTCCAAGAAGGTAGCATGTCTGGAGACAAACACCCGATGATCGGTGTAAAAGTAATACCCTAAAGTCTCTTTAGGATATCCCACAAAACTACATTTTACGGATCGATATTCCAGCTTATCTAGGTCAACTTACTTGACATAAGCTGGACATCCCCAAATCTTAACGTGTTTAAGACTCGGTTTCCTTTCTTTCCATATCTCATACGGAGTTTGAGGAACAGATTTGGAAAGCACCTTATTCAGTAAATATGCTGAGGTTTCCAATACATAGACCCATAGGAATACTGGAAGATTTGCATAGCTCATCATGGACCGAACTATGTCTAACAAAGTTCGATTTCTCCTTTCAGATACCAATCTGGAGGCGTCCACTGGGAGACTATACCATTTACTTTGAGATAATCCAGAAACTCTCCATTCAAGTATTCACCACCTCGATCTAATTGAAGAATTATAATACTATGTTTGGTTTGTTTCTCCACTTCATACTTATACTCTTTGAACTTTTCAAAGGCTTCAGACTTGTGTTTCATCAAACACATATCCGAATCTAGATCTATTATCCATGAAAGTAATGAAGTATGAAAATCCACCCATGGCTTGCGTAGACATTGGTCCACATACATCTGTGTGTATCATTCCTAGCAAATTTGCAGCCCTCTCTCCATGTCTACTAAATGGAGACTGCAGTGCCACAATGAAGTGAGATTTTCATCATCCCTTTTCTTTTATTAGTTTGTTCAATCTGAAGTAAATTATGTCACATCTATACAGACCATTATTTAAAGTACCACGTCCATAAAGAATATTATCTCTAAGAATAGAACATTCATTATTCTCAATAATAAATGAAAATCCAGCCAAGTCTAAAATGGGAATAGAAATAATATTCCTCACAATCGAGGGAACAAAATAACAATTATTTAAAACAATAGTCTTTCTCGTAGGCATATGTAAATGAAATGATTCTACATCTTTAGCAGCAACTTTTGCTCCATTTCCCATCAGTAGAATCACCTCCTCTTCCTCAAGAGTCCTACTTCTCCTTAGTCCCTGCAACAAATTGCAGATATGAGAACCACAGGCGGTATCTAATACCCAAGTAGAAATTTGATTTAATGACATATTCACTTCTATCATGAACATATCTGAATCAGAAGCGGTAGTCTCACTACCCTTCTTCTTCTTCAATTCTGCAAGGTAAACCTTGCAGTTCCTCTTCCAGTGCCCCACCTTGTTACAGTGAAAGCAAACAACTTTGCTCTTGGGGTCTTCAGCTTTTGGTGGAACCGGCTTTTCTTCACCTAATTTCTTCTTCTTGGAAGGGTTCCTCTTCCTTTTCTTAGGATTGGAACCTTCACCAATAAGAAGAACATAACTCTTCTTAGGGGGAAAATTCGATTCCGTAGTCTTCAACATGTTGTGGAGTTCAGGCAGGCTGACATCCAACTTATTCATGTGAAAGTTCATAACAAACTGCGAGAACGAACTCGGAAGCGATTGCAAGACCAAGTCTTGGCTCAGCTCCCCATCCATGGCAAAACCAAGTTGTCCAAGACGTTCAATCAAATTGATCATCTTAAGTACATGGTCATTCACAGATGATCCCTCAGACATCCTACAACCGAACAACTCCTTCGATATCTCATATCGAGCTGTCATCCCTGCCACATCATACAACTCTTGTAGATGCATGAGGATAGTGTGAGCATCCATATGCTCATGTTGCTTCTGTAGCTCAATGTTCATGGAAGCTAGCATGATGCATTGAGCAACATTTGCATCATCTACCCACTTACGATACACAACATGTTCATCATTATGTGCATCACTAGCAGGTTCAGTAGGCTTAGGTGAGTCAATCACGTATTCCAGCTTCTCAATCCTGAGAACAATTTTCAAGTTTCGAAGCCAGTCAGCATAATTAGGACCAGTCAACTTGTGAGCATCCAGTATGCTCCTGAGTGATAGTGCAGAAGACATAATGTATATTGTAAATCTGTAAATGATAAACACATAACAACACTTAGCAAATATTCAATTTCATTTTAAAAACACTATATAAATCGGGTCTTTATTCATAAGTGGCTCCCACTAGTTTATCTAATTTATTCAACCCCCCTACGTGAAAAATTAAGCATTCATAATGCTAGTGGGAATAAGGATCCTACATTCCATTACACAACCCCGGTTGTGGCACGAACCGCCATGTAATGTTCAATAGGCAGACAACTCTTGTCAATTACATCTTATGTTATTCCTTAATCAAACTTTAGCCTCTTGAATAATTGAGTCACGGCTGTGGCACGACAAACTCAATATTCTAAGTCAAGTCTAACCCAACATTCCGTACATTTGAATCAGTCTCCAACGGCCCACGGCTGTGGCACGTACCGACCTTTAGATTCTTATTCAATGTACACATCTCTATGTAATAGACAAGTATTTCTTATTTCGAAATCAAAGCCCTCGGCTGTAGCACGAACGACAATGATTTAAAAATAAGAACTACTTTTCTATCATGTTGGAAGGCTATGACCGACACAAGCCCGTTGTATCATTGGCCAATTACTACTTGATATTATTTAATTTTAGAGGGATTATATTACATTACAATCATAATCATATTATAAAGAGATTCTTCCTTTTAAATTAAATATTTCAAATCAATAATCGATAATCAGATGATTCCCAGATCGGGTGGAGCATTGTCAAGAGGCGTCACTTAATAACCCTTTCTTACAGATAGAAATATGTTATTGACAGAATCATCCTTTCTCTCATATCGAAAATTCATATTCAATTACATGTTTCATAAACACAAGAATCTCATGATTGTATTCATAATATTATTATTAAGGTTATGAAACAATTTCACTATACTAGATTGTCTAACAAGCGCCTTATGTTCATTTAAGTTCACCATCGCATGATAAACTAAGCATATATCACATATATCAACATGAATAAACATCAAGGTAGGCATGTTACATCATCTAGCATATTGGTCTAAGCGTTATACATCTCTATGTATCATATGAAGCATTTAAAAGCTATTAAAACAGTCAAAAAACAGCTTTAAAACACTTCTGTTAGCTATAAACAGTTCGAAACAATTTCATAAAATATCATATAATATACCATTAGAAGCGTCTCGAAAAGACGAATCCAACGGCATCAAAAACACCCAATTCTGAGCTGGCACGCACCCTCACGCGCCGAAACAAGGTCCCCACGCGCGGCCACGCGCACACGCGCTGTCAGACGCGTGTCAGAACACCGCCCACGCGCGCCACGCACCCCACGCGCTTCACGCGCCTATGACCCTACGCTGATGTCAGCATGACGTCATCTGATAATGTCAGCACGTGTCCGCCACGCGCCGCACGTGGCACACGGGCGCGTGTACCCCACGCGCGCACGGCAGACGCGCGGTCCTCCTTCTTGCGTCGACTGTTGCCGCCTGACAATTCTCGCACGAAATTCCGTGCGCCGTACCAGTTCTTTTCTCTTTTCCGTGCCACCATTTCACCACAGCAGCAACAGCAGATATATACATACTTTCAATTTATATATATATATATGATTATTTAATTACGAATTTAATTACAACAACTTCAAAAATTCATAATAAATAATCTATACATCATAAAATTATGAAAAAAAATACCCAGGCAATCTACAACACTTGTAGAACCCAGATCAACATTCAAAATTATTCTGAGAAACGATTTCTCATTAGACAAAATTAATCCATAATATAACTTGTAAAAATCATAATTAATTCATACAAGCACATAAAATTCTGAAATTTTTACCACAGATCTATATGCATACAACCTATGCTCTGATACCATTGTTGGATTTTAATCGCTGAGGAGGCATGGTAAAACACTTTTACACATATAAAATCCAAATAAAAGCATATAAATCGTGATTAAAACATATGAATCGATTACTAACCTTTAATAGCGATCCAAAAGCAACGATCGGAGATCCTTAGCAGCTGCTCCTCAAACGTGAAGCACTCCACCGGTATCCACCAAGAAAACGATGCTAAGGAGGAGGAGGTGGAGATAATTAGGTTTTCTGAAAAATTTGGGTTGGAATAAAAATAGGGTTTATAATAGTATATTTATAGGAAAAATTTTCAGCTGAAATTTTCCCATAAAATATTATTATTATTAACCCATTTATTATTCTCATTAATAATTAAAACACCTTTTAATTATTAATCCTTTTTCTAAACACTTTAGAAATAATTCTCTCTCTTGATTTGATTTCCAAAAATTAAATTCTTAATTAATAATATTAAGAACTTTTCTTAATTAATTTATAATCAATTAAATCTCATTTAATCAATTATTAAATTTGCCAATTAATTATTTATTTCATAAATAAATAATTATCAGCCATTATTAATTAATTCCTCCACCATTAAATCATTCTCTTTTTATGGTGTGACCCCGTAGGTTCAATATTAAGCCGGTAGTAGAAATAAATAATAATAATATTATTTTATCATTATTTATATAAATTCTCTAATTTATTAAATATGATTAATTAATTAATCATATTTATTCTACATCGTGAGGGATACTTCTCAGTATATCGCGACTATCCGGATAATACGAATTCACTGCTTAGAATACCAAGAACCTATTCAGTGAATAGTTACCGTACAATAAACTCCTTCTACCCTACAATGTCCTAAGTAAATACAAGGCATGGATCTTGTGTCAAACCTATCTAATTTAATCACTTGCTTACCATTTACTATGCTTAGTTCTATGCAAATTAGAAACTCCTTTCTAATTTCATTCACTCTGGCTAGAGATTCCTGAACTAGCATAAGTGGATCAGCCTTGAACATTCGCTTCCTTCACTGGAAGGGGTAGATCCTTTATTGATCATACACTATCTTTGTGTACAAATTCCTATACCCAGTAGAGCCCTAATAATTGTCCCTGGAGACTAAGAACTAAACCAAAGCATAGTTCAGTGTACACGAGATGACTATGATGACCTCAAGTCTAAGGATACTTGTACAACTATCACTATGTGAACAACTGCTGACACGTGAGTGAACTCCATCAGTTATTCAGCTGTGCGAGTCATGTTCAGTGAACTTATTCTATAATAAGCACCTACATACTAGCTATAGTGTCACTACACAAATGTCTATGAGAACAGACATCCTTCATAATGAAGCAAGCATAGTATGTACCGATCTTTGCGGATTATTAATTACCAGTTAGTAATCCTATGATCAGGAACTATTTAAGTTTAGAGTTATCATCTTTTAGGTCTCACTATTATGATCTCATCATAATCCATAAAAAGTTTTACTCTAAACCATGGTATATCTTATTTAAACACTTAAATAGATAGAGCCCATAATAAAAACAAAACAAGTCTTTTATTAATATCAATGAAATCAAAACAGATTTCATAAAAGTTATTCCTAAATCCTAATACATGATTGGACTTAGGACATATACCTTTCACTGATGAAAAGGATGATCTTGCTCTGACTTCAAGAAAAATTCTTAAAACAACCTCTGACATGGCTCAAGTTGTTTAGAGTCAAGAGACAGTAAGTTCTGATATTCCAAAGAAGCAAGTAACCTCTGACATTGCTCAAGTTAACTTGATATCAGAAGATAGACCAAAGAAACTCCTACCAGGATTCACTAAAGCAAAACAGACTCAACCTTTGAAGACTGCTGCAAGTGGTTTTGAAGCAAGAGTAGTTACTGGAAAGGAAGCAAAAGATAAAACTGGATTGGGAAGTGTTGATGAAAGAAGAATACAGAACACTACCAATGATCCAACTTCCTTAAGTGAACCAGGTATTGGAGCAACTCCTGAGAGATTGAATCAACTAGAATCTGTACAAATGGTTTACCATACCTACTTGAAAGAACACATCTTGTTGTACTTCATGACATATGGTAGGGTTTATCATATAAGGCAAAATGCCATTCCATTGAAGTATTTTGAAGAATTGGAGCATGTACTATTCTTACTTCAAGTGAATGACAGATTGACAGGAAGTGCTGCAAACTATTTGAAGGATCAGATTCAGAGACAGAAAAGACTTTATTCTGTTAAGTCTGACAGCACATATGTTCCAAAGTACAGAGATCACAAGGGTGATATAGTTGAAATGAAGCTCAACACTGCTAAGATTATAACTACCTTTCTGGGTTGCAGGGCTGTGGAATTCAATCTTGAGTCTGATAAACTTACTTGATCAGACTGGATTAGGATATAAGAAAAGCAAAGATTAATGATCTTAGGGCTGCAATCTTTCAAATTGGTGAAGATAATGCAGAGCTTAAAGATGCTAAAAGGAGGATGATTGATGAACTTAGATATGCTGAGAGATGTTTGTTGAAGAACTATCTCAGAATAACTCCTGACATCAGAGAGATCAGAAGATGAAGCCAAGTCAAGATCTACAACTGATTAAATTCTAATATTTGTACAGACTGAAGCTGTTATCAGAAGTTAAATGTTGGTAAAGCTTTAAGGACTGTAAGTTGTAGTTATCTAGTCTAATTCTCATGCATTTGTACTTAATGTTTTTGACATCATCAAATATCTGTTAAACTTGTATATTATGCTAATTTACAAGTTGGGGGAGATTGTTAAGATATATTTGATAATGTCATGGCTAATATGATTTATGTTTAGTTTTCAGATCTTACTTTAACAGGATAAATCAGTACTTACTGGAAGTCAGGACTTAAGGATATCAGTACTTATATTATCAGGAGATAATCATCAGAAGATGGATATCAGAACTTAAGTGCTGAAGGATGTTCAGATAAGGACATTAGCTGATTAAAGGAAAGAAGATCGAGATAAACATAAGAAGAGATATGCATGAAGAAGGAGTTCCGTGAAAAATGGAATACTTGGAAGAAAAGATATCCGATTGATATATTTTAGGAAGCATAATTATATTCCATATCAATTAGCGATTATCTTGTAGCTGTGTAGTATATAAACACAGACATAGGGTTTACACTATAAGTGTTATCATATACGAAGAGATTATTCATTGTAACCCTAGCAGCTCTCATGATATTTGTTCATCACTGAGAGGTAACAGTTTCATACTGTAACAGAGTTTATTATTTCAATAAAGTTTGTTTTCTGTTACTCAAAACATTAAAAGTTCGATTTGATTGTATTTTACACTGTATTCACCCCCTCTACAGTGTGTGTGACCTAACAACCTGGTTCACTTAAGGAAGTTGGATCATTCATTGTGTTCTGCACTCTTCTTTCAGCAGCACTACCCAATCCAGATTTATTTCTTGCTTCCTTTCCTGTAACAACTCTTGCTTCAAAACCACTTGCTGCAGTATTCAAAGGTTGAGTCTGTTTAGCTTTAGTGAATCCTGGTAGAAGTAACTTTGAGGATTTAACATGAGCAATGTCAGAGATTTCCTTTGATTTATCTTCTGATATCAAGTCAACTTGAGCTATGTCAGAGGTTGCTTGCTTCAGGGTTATATCAGAACTAACTATATCTTAGCTCTGAACAACTAGAGCCATGTCAGAGGTTGTCTTAGAAATCTTTCTTGAAGTCAGAGTAAGATCAGCATCTTCAACAGAAATTTCTTCATCCATAGGAGACACATAAACCTTTATAGGTTTACCAACTTTTTCTTTGCCATTGGACCTTGGATCTATCTGCAATTGTGATTTGGCCTTGATTGCCACAGGATTTGTCCTTTCTTTTATCACAATGCCTTTAGCCGTAGGAAGTTTCTTTTTACCAACAGAAGCTTCAGATTTAGAGTTGACTTTTTCTGACTGAAGTCTAGCTTCTTCTTCCATTAGACTCTCAAAGTCCATTCCTGTATTTTCTTTCAGAAATAACTGTCTTGAAATTTCTTCATCAAGATCCAAAAGTTCATCAGAACTTATCCTTTTACCAGTATCAGAAGTTATTCTTCTCCCAGTATCAGAACTTGTTCTATGACTTGTAGTTCCAGCTCTTCTTGATGAAAGACCTCTACCTTGACCATGACCTCCACCCATTCCAGAGTTTCCCTGGTCATCCTTTTCATCATCCTTCCCTTTCAGTGTCTTAACTGTTTTGCATTTGGATTTAATTACTTTATCCCCCTTTTTGGCATCAGCAGGTAAAAGAAAAGAGAGAAACAATTCCACTGAGGATTGGATTTCATTGAGTTGAGACCCAAACATATTCTGATTTTTAGGAAGACTGTTTCAGATTTTAACCATAAATAAGTCAAGTAAAGAATCAGAGTGTAATATCAGAACTTAGACTTATATCAGAACTTAACAGTCATCAGAACATGATTTCTTAACTCGAAAAATGAATGCCTATTTCTGCAATTCTTCACACAAATTCTGAGTTCATTTCGTCAGAACTTAATCATCAGAACTTCCATCATAACCGGTCCTCATTATTTATGCAATCTGACACATAAACTATTCATCTAAAACATCATTTATCACCACAGTAATTTTCATCATTCATATGGAATGTATGTGTGTGTAGTAAGCTAAATATCAGATAAAGATTAAAGTCTGATTCACTTCAGTATATCTTAGAAATAAGGCAGAACTAAGAACTTTGCTTAAAATCTGTCATAATTCTGAAGTCTACTTTAGAATGAGTTCATGCATAAGTCCACCTCAACTTTTTTGTGCTCATTTTATGCATCTTTTTGAAAATTCCATTTTACAGTGGTTTCTCAGTGTAAGTGAGTCACGACTGTTTATCAGAATTTATGCTATTATCAGAGTATTTCTCCAGTAATCATAGAGTGTGAAAAGGCACCAAGAAAAATATATATTTGCTTTTCTGATGCATATTACTTAATACCAGCAATGCACTTGGGTCTTCCCTTCCACAGTTTTTACTCTAGATCTCAAAGGAGTACCTGATATTTATTCTTTTTCTTTTCCTTTTCTTTTGATAAGTGAGGCTTATTAGCACTTAGTACATTCACCAGATTTACTAACATCAGAACCTAACAGATGAGAAGCATTATTCTAGTTGTTGACTTAGTAATAAGATAGACAAAGTAAACTTAACTAAGCTCAATATCAGAATTTGCTTGTGTTAAAAGATTTCCACATAAATAATTACTTCTAATCATGGGATTTGTTAGTATATTAAAGACTACTAGGTCAGCATCTAGCATATTTATCCTCATTGGATTGAATAATCACAGAAACATTCATATCACTATCAGAGTTTAGAAATTCACATCAGACAACAATCAGTACTTAAGCAATTTTCAATTAAGCACAGGATACACAAAGATAGTAATATCTGTAAATACTGATCATAAAGTCTGATGCATCAGAACAAAGACTAAGTAGATTTAGAGAAAGAACCTGAAACCATTCCAAGTTCATTTACCAATCTTGTAAAAGTAGCTTCACACAGTGGTTTGGTGAAGATATCTGCTAGTTGTTGATCTGTTGGAACAAAGTGCAATTCCACTGTACCTTCATCCACATGTTCCCTTATGAAGTGGTACCTTATGCTGATGTGCTTTGTCATTGAGTGTTGAACTGGATTACCTGTCATAGCAATAGCACTTTTATTATCACAGTAAATAGGGATTTTAAAATATGTTAACCCATAATCCAGTAACTGATTCTTCCTCCAAAGAATCTGTGCACAACAGCTTCCTGCAGCAATGTACTCTGCTTCTGCAGTTGATGTGGAAATTGACTTTTGTTTCTTGCTAAACCAAAAAACCAATATGCCTCCAAGAAATTGGCAGCTTCCACTTGTGCTTTTCCTGTCAATTTTGTAACCTGCAAAATCTGCATCTGAGTAACCTATTAGTTTAAAGTCTGATTCTCTAGGATACCATAATCCCAGATCAGCTGTTCCCTTAAGATATTTGAAAATTCTTTTCACAGCTGTTAAGTGAGGTTCTCTTGGATCTGCTTGAAATCTTGCACAAAGACAGGTAGCATACATGATATCAGGTCTACTAGCAGTTAGATAGAGTAGAGAGCCAATCATACCTCTGTAATCAGTAATATCTACTGATTTACCAGTATCCTTATCGAGTTTTGTTACAATGGCCATGAGAGTGGATGCACTTGAACAATCTTGCATTCCAAATTTCTTCAGCAAATTTCTGGTGTACTTGTTTTGACAAATAAAAGTGCCTTCTTCATTCTGCTTGACTTGAAGGCCCGGAAAATAGCTAAGTTCCCCCATCATACTCATTTGATATCTTGACTACATTAGTTTGGCAAACTTCTTGCAAAGTCTGTCATTTGTAGAACCAAAGATGATATCATCAACATATATCTGAACCAAAAGTAAGTCCTTTCCATGGTTGATGTAGAACAGAGTTTTATCAATAGTTCCTCTTTTAAATCCACTTTCCAGAGAAACTGAGCTAAAGTTTCATACCATGCTCTTGGAGCTTGCTTAAGGCCATAAAGTGCTTTATCAAGCATGTAGACATGATTTGAATATTTGGGATCTACAAAGCCTAGAGGTTGTTCAACAAATACTTCCTCTTCCAATTCTCCATTGAGAAAAGCACTTTTCACATCCATTTGAAAGACAGTAAATTTTTTGTGAGCATTTCATCATAATCAATTCCCTCATGTTGAGAATATCCTTTTGCAACCAACCTTACTTTATTCCTTGTAATTATGCCATCACTATCAGTTTTGTTTCTGAACACCCACTTTGTACCAACAACATATCTGTTCTTTGGTCTTGGCACTTGGGTCCAGACTTTGTTTCTTTAAAATTTATTTAACTCTTCTTGCATTGCTTGCACCCAATCAGCATCTTGAAGAGCTTCTTCCACTTTCTTTGGTTTAGTCTGAGAGAGAAAAGAATTATAGAGACATTCACTTGAAGTAGTTGTTCTATTCTGACACCTGTATCAGGATTTCCAATAATTAAGTCAGGTGTATGTGATTTAGTTCACTTCCTTGCAGATTGAAGGTTTTCTCTAGAACTGGATGCTCCCCCATGATCCATGCTATCTTCATCAACATTTTCTGATGCTCCCCCAGAAACTATGCTCTCTGAGTTGGATCCTTCAGAATTTAAGTTTTCAGAACTATCAGAACTTGGCTTATCAGAACTTGATGAATCAGAACTTGAAGAGCCAGTTGTATGTTCTGATGCTTCTTGAGATGTGGTTATATCTTCAGTATACTCCTCCTGAACATGTGCATCTTCCTTTGACGTAGTCACCACAGTTTCAATAACATCAGAGTTTAATCCATCAGAGTTTGCAGTATCAGGATTTAGACTGTCAGGATTTTCAGTATCAGAATTTTAGTCTTCATTTTCGAATCTCAGCTGATCATGATCATTGAAATCTTCAAGTCCAGTAATCTTCTTATCATCAAAGGAGACATTGATAGATTCCATGACAACCCTTATTCTTAAATTGTAGACTCTGAAGGCTTTTGTGGAAAGTGGATATCCAACAAAAATTCCTTCATCAGCTTTTAAGTCAAATTTGGATAGCTGTTCAGGATGAGTCTTAAGAACAAAGCACTTGCAGCCAAATACATGAAAATACTTCAGATTTGGCTTCTTTTTCTTCACCATCTCATATGGTGTCTTTCCATGCTTGTTAATGAGTGTTGTATTCTGAGTAAAACAAGCAGTCTGCACGGCTTCAACCCAAAAGTATGTTGGCAACTTTGCTTCATCAAGCATAGTTCGTGCAGCTTCAATAAGAGTTCTATTCTTTCTCTCAACAACTCCATTTTGCTGTGGAGTTCCAGGAGCAGAAAATTCCTGCTTGATTCATGGTCTTTCTGATTCATCAAGTTCTGATGGGCCAAGTTCTGATAATTCTGGAAACTCAAATTCTGAAGGATCCAACTCAGAGAGCATAATTTCAGGGGGAGCATCAGAAAATATTGATGGAGACAACATGGATCATGGGGGAGCATCCAGTTCTAGAGATCACCTTTCATCTGCAAGGAAGTGGACTAAAGCACATACACCTGACTTGATTATTGGAAATCCTGAAGCAGGTGTTAGAACTAGAACAACAACATCAAATAAATGTCTCTATCATTCTTTTCTTTCTCAGACTGAACCAAAGAAAGTGGAAGAAGTTCTTCAAAATGCTGATTGGGTGCAAGCAATGCAGGAAGAGTTAAATGAATTTGAAAGAAATAAAGTCTTGACCCTAGTGCCAAAACCAAATAATAGATCTGTTGTTGGTACAAAGTGGGTGTTCAGAAATAAAACTGATAGTGATGACATAATTACAAGAAATAAAGCAAGGTTGGTTGTAAAAGGATATTCTCAACAAGAGGGAATTGATTGTGATGAAACATTTGCACCAGTTTCCTTGATTGGAAGCCATAAGGATATTTTTGGCTTATGCTGCTCACAAAAAGTTTAAAGTCTTTCAAATGGATGTAAAAAGTGCTTTTCTTAATGAAGAATTGGAAAAATAAGTATATGTTGAACAACCTCCAGGTTTTTTAGATTCAAAATTTCCTAATCATGTCTACAGACTTGATAAAGCACTTTATGGCCTTAAGCAAGCTCCAAGAGCATGGTATGAGACTTTAGCTCAGTTTCTTCTGGAAAGTGGATTTAACAGAGGGACTATTGACAAAACTTTATTATATCTCAACCATGGAAAGGACTTACTTTTGGTGTAGATATATGTTGATGATATCATTTTTGGTTCTACAAATGACAGACTTTGTAAAAGGTTTGTCAAACTAATGCAGTCAAGATATCAAATGAGTATGATGGGAGAACTTAGTTATTTTCTAGGCCTTCAAGTCAAGCAGAATGAAGAAGGAACTTTTATTTGTCAATCTAAGTACACCAGAAATTTGTTGAAGAAATTTGGAATGCAAGACTGTTCAAGTGCATCCACTCCCATGGCCACTGCAACAAAATTGGATAAGGATACCGGTACATCAGTAGATATTGCTGATTACAGAGGTATGATTGGCTCTTTACTCTATCTAACTGCAAGTAGACCTGATATCATGTATGCTACCTGTCTTTGTGCAAGATTTCAAGCAGATCCAAGAGAACCTCACTTAACAGCTGTGAAAAGAATTTTCAAGTAACTTAAGGGTACAGCTGATCTAGGATTATGGTATCCTAGGGAATCAGACTTGAAGCTAATAGGTTACTCAGATTCAGATTTTGCAGGGTGCAAAATTGACATGAAAAGCACAAGTGGAAGCTGCCAATTTCTTGGAGGCAGATTAGTTTCTTGGTTTAGCAAAAAATAATAGTCAATTTCCACATCAACCGCAGAGGCAGAGTACATTACTGCAGGAAGCTGTTGTGCACAGATTCTTTGGATGAAGAATCAGTTACTGGATTATGGGTTAGAATTTTCTAGAATCCCTATTTACTGTGATAATCAAAGTGCTATTGCTATGACAGGTAATCCGGTTCAGCACTCAATGACAAAGCACATTAGCATCAGGTACCACTTCATAAGGGAACATGTGATGGAAGGTACAGTGGAATTGCATTTTATTCCAACAGATCAACAACTAGCAGATATCTTCACAAAACCGCTGTGTGAAGCTACTTTTACAAGATTGGTAAATGAACTTGGAATGGTTTCAGGTTCTTTCTCTAAATCTGCTTAGTTTATGTTCTGATACATCAGACTTTATGATCAGTATTTACATATATTACTATCTTTATGTAATCTGTGCTTAAATTGAAATTTACCTAAGTGTTGATTGTTGTCTGATGTGAATTTCTAAACTCTGATAGTGATATGAATGTTTCTGTGACTATTCAATCCAAAGAGGATAACTGTGCTAGATGCTGACCTAGTAGTCTCTAACATACTAGAGATCCCATCTTTGAAGTAATTGTTTATGTGGAAATCTTTTAACACAAGCAAATTCTAATATTGAGCCTGGTTAGGTTTACTTTGTGTATCTTATTACTAAGTCAAAAACTAGAATAGTGCTTCTTATCTGTTAAGTTTTGATGTTGGTAAATCTTATGGATGTACTAAGTGCTGATAAGCCTCACTTATCAAAATAAAAAATAAAGAAAAGAAATAAATATCAGGTACTCCTTTGAGATCTAGAGAAAAAATTATGTGGAAGGGAATACCCAAGTGCATTGCTGGTATTAAGTAATATGCATTAGAAAAGCAAAATAAACTTTTCTTGGTGACTTTTCACATTCTCTGATTACTGGAGAAATACTTTGATAACAGCATAAATTCTGATAAGCACTCTTACACTGAGAAGCCACTGTAAAAAGAAATTTCAAAAGATGCATAAAATGAGCACAAAACAGTTGAGGTGGACTCATGCATGAACTCATTCTATAGTAGACTTCAGACTAATGACATATTTTGAACAAAGTTCTTAGTTATGCCTTATTTCTAAGATGTACTGAAGTAAATCAGACTTTACTCTTTGTCTGATATTTAGCTTAAAGCACACACTTACACTCCATATGAATGATAAAAATTACTGTGGTGATCAATGTTATTTTAGATGAACAGTTTAAGTGTTAGTTGCATAAATTCTGAGGACAAGTTCTGATGGAAGTTCTGATGATTAAGTTCTGCTGAAACCATATCAGTATTTGTGTGAAGAATTACAGAAATAAACATTCACTTTTTGAGTTCAGGAGCCATATTCTGATGACCTTTAAATTCTGATAATAATCAAGTTCTGATGCTTACGTGGCGGTATTTATTTATTTGATTTATTTTTGGTTAATAATTGAACGGTTATATTTTATCAGAATATTGGTTTAAGTGAGATAAAGACAGTCATAATTACTTGTTTAGTGGGAACAATTTTTTTTTTGAAAAACTGTATGTGCATAGTAATCATTACTTATTTCCCGTGCCCATCAACTACTGCATGGATGACAGGTGTAAAGTCTGTTCCACTTCTCAATAACTGTTGTCAAGTGGAGCGTATAAGTAAAAGAGATAAAAGATTTTAAAATCTTTTACTTACATTTATTTCTATACTCTCTCTCCTTTTCTTATTTTCTCATATTCTCTGACGGTTTTCTATACATACATTTTATCAAACACCTTTCAGGCACTCTCTCTTCTCATTCTTTTTCAATGGAACCCAAGGATATAATCTTTAATGGAGCAAAGTTCATCCCCAACAACTACGCTGCCATTCTCACTAAGAGTGAAGCTCCTTCGGAACTTCATTTTATTCAGGATTTCTTATCTCATAGTAAAATTATGTTTGCTTTGACGCAACCATCTAGTTTATCTGGAACTCAAGTTCTGACGATCTGGCGTACGGGACTTTATGATGATGGTGGTAAGGATGGGACTCCGAGCATCATTTTTACAGCAAAGGAGGTGGAGTACGTTGTTACTCCGGCAACAGTTCGAAAAGATCTACACCTACCTGAAAACAGTCAATTCAGTTCTGCTGTGGAGGAGCCCTTGCTACAGCAAATGATGGCTAATCTAGGGTATGAAAAAAGTTTGGCTAAGATAGGTCAACTCAAACGCCCATATATTCGAAGGGAATGGAGCTTCTTCTTCGATTGCATCACGAAGATGTTTGCCAACAAGTGCTCAAATTTTGATGCCATTCATATTCTGACACAACAAATTGGGTATGCACTCTTAAACCAGTCTCATTTTGATTATGCAAAGACTGTGTTATATTTTATAGGAGATAGGATGAAAGAGGACAGGAATGTAGTTTACTTTGCTAGGTTCTGTCAGTTAATCTACAGTTACTGTACATCAGATGAACCACAACTAGCAAGTGATCACATAGAACCGTTCAGATTAGCTAAGAGGGCTTTTACTGATCTCTTAACTACTGACAACAAGAAGGAATCTTTGAGACCCCTTAAAATTCCATTATCAGTAAAGCAAGCTCTGGTAAATGCTGATTCTGATACCTATTCATTGCTATATCCTAATGTCCAACCCACCAACACACAACAGCCATCAGAACCCACCAATAACCAAACACATCAACCACAACCATCAGCACATAATCAGGTGAAGCCTTCTTCTTCTAGAGCAAAGAGGACTAAGACAGTACCTCAGGCAAAGCAGAAAAGAAGGAAGATGATTTTAAGAGATGAGTCTAATGATGAGGTACAGGTTCAACCATCGAAACCTGTTGCTGAAGTAACTGAGAAGGTCTCTTCTCAAATAGCTCAAGAAACTGGAAGTTATAGGCCCTTAAAAAGGCATAGAAAGTTAAACTCTGATGATCCTACTCCTAGAGTCTCTCCACAGCTAAGAGACTTAAAAAGTAAAGAGCAAGGAGGGTTGTAGAAGAATCAACCTCTGAAGAAGGAATGGAAGCAGCAGCTGTGGAAAGTGGTCAGGAATCACTGATCCCACAAGACCCTACCGTAGTTGAATATCTTCCAAGTGCTGAGCCAGAACTTCATGAAGCTCACAAATCTCCAATCCAAGAGCCAGAGACTTCTCTAATGTCTAAACCTCCTGTGTCTCCAATAAATTCTCCAGTACATGCTGAAAATCCAGGCATAAGTGCTGAAATTGATATCAATAATTTGGATGTGCCTTTGGTCTTGTATCTGGAAGCTCCATCCACTTCACATCTTTCTCAGCAAACTCCACCAGCAACTCCACTGCTAGATGCTGATGTTCATGCAGATGAATCTTTTATTGCTTCGCATACAATTATTTTATCACAAGGTGCTGATACTGGAGATTCTGCAAGTTCTGTTGAAGTAAATGCTGACAATACTGGTGAAGCTGCTACAAATGTAAATGCTGATGCAGCTGGTCCTTCAGGACATGCACCTCTGCAAACAATTGATAAAGCTGATTTGATTAAGAAGTTTGTGAGAGAGGATGCACCAGTACCTTGGAGTGAAACCTCCAGAGGAAGAGAGTGGATCAAGGAGTGGAACAAAGTTAATTTTGTTCCTACTGCAAATGTTCTTGCTGAGCACCTGACTAAAGCTGATGAGATGCTAATGAATGATGACTTCAAAGCACAGCTCAGAGTTACTGCATTGAGTACCAGGAACCTTCAAGGTCAACACTCAATAACTCAAGCCAAGGTGGAAAAACTTCAAGAAACAGTGATTAAGCAAGACATGAATGTCACATTGGACAAGAAAAGGTTTTTTAAGCCAGCCTTTGACCACATTGATTATATAAAAAAGTCTCAAGAAAATCAGCAAGCTCAACTATCTGATATTTTAAACAATCAAGCTTCTAAACAAAACCTACTCAATGAAATCTAAAACTTTGTGGAATTGCTTATCTCCCTTCTTCTACCAGATGATGCCAAAAAGGGGGAGAAAATAATTAAGTCCAAATGCAAAATTGATCAACCACTGAAGGGTAAGGATGATGATAATGAAGACCAGGGAAACTATGAAAGAAGTAGAGGTCTAAGTCAAGGCAGGGGTTCTTTATCAAGCAAAGCCAGAACTACAAGTCAAAGAACAAGTTCTGATGCTGGGAGAAGAACAAGTTCTGATACTGGTAAAAGGATAAGTTCTAATGAACAAACTCTGAAACTTGATGAAGAGATCTCCAAAAGGCTGGTTCCTAAAGGATAATCCAGGCATGGATTTTGAAAGCCTGAAGGAAGAAGAGATTAGACTGAAAGCTGAAAATGACAAATCTAAGTCAAAGTCTAAAGCTCAAGTCATAACAAAGAAACCACCTAAGCCTAAGGGCATTGTGATCAAAAGAGAGGACAGATACTGAGGAATCTAAGGCCAAGTCCAAATCACAGGTGGAAGTTGATCCTAGATTCAAGGGTAAGGCAAAAGTTGATGAACCTGTAAAGATATATATGCCAACCATGGATCTGGAAGCAAAATCTGATGAAGATACAAGTCTGATTTTGAAGAAGAAAAGCAATATTCAAGCAACCTCTGACAAAGCTCAAGTTGTCTTGACATCAGAAGAAAAGGAAACCTCTGACATTGCTCATGTTAAACCTTCAAAAGTTCTACTACCTGGATTTACTAAAGCTCAACAATCTGCTCAACCTATGAAGACTTCAACAAATGTTTTTAAGGGTAGATTGCTCTAAGGGAAGGAAGCTAGAGATAAAACAGGATCGGGTAATGCTGATGAGAAAAGAGTAAACAACTCTACCTCAGATCCTACATCTCTTTCTGAATCAGGACTAGGGACAACTCCAGAAAGACTAAATCAATTGGAGTCTGTACAAATGGTCTACAATTCCAAGCTAAAAGAAGACATAATGCTTTATTTTATGACAGATGGAAGAGTATTCCAGATAAGAAAGGATGCAATTCGGTTGAAGTATTATGAATAACTGCAACATGTTTTATTTCTACTTCAAGTGAAGAACAGGTCAACAGATGGTGCTTCCAGTTACTTAAAATCTGATATTCAAAGGCAGAAGAAACTTTACTCTGTAAAGTCTGACATACCATACTATCCAAAGTACAGAGCTCACAATGGTGAATTAGTTGAGATGAAGCCTAATACCACCAAGATCACTACATTTTTGGGTATTAAGGGTGTTGAATTTAATCTGGAGTATGACAAAGCTTATCTGATCAAACTGGATCAGGAAATAAGGAAAGTAAAGATTAATGATCTCAGGGCTGCTATCTTTCAGACATGAGAAGATACAGTTGAACTTAAAGATGATAAAAGGAGGATGATAAATGAACTTGAATATGCTGAGAGAACTCTTGTAAAGAACTATCTCAGACCAACTCCTGACATTCAAGAGATCAAACACTGAAGCCAAGTCAAGGACTACAACTGTTAAATTTTGAAGGATATACAGGCTAAAGCTGATATCAGACTTTAAGGATGGTAAAAACTACAAGGACTGTGAGTTGTAGTTATCTAGTCAAATTCTCATATGCATTTGTACTTAATTTTTTTGACATCATCAAATATCTATGGAACTTGTATATTATGCTAATTTACAAGTTGGGGGAGATTGTTAGATATATTTGTGATGTCATGTCTAATAATGATTTGTGTTTAGTTTTCAGATCTTGACTAACAGGACAAATCAGGACTTAACTAGAAATCAGTACTTATACTGAAGTCAGAACTTAAGATATCAGAACTTAAGTTATCAGAACTTAAGATATCAGAAGATATTCATCAGAAGATAATATCAGGACTTAAGAAGACTTTCAAATAAGGAAGGCAGCTGATTGAAGGGAAAGAAGATCAAGACCAAAACAAGAAGATATATGCATGGAGAAGAATTCTATGAAGAATAGAAGACTTGGAGGAAAAGATAACTAATTGATATATTTTAGGATACAGAATTATATTCGATATCAATTAGAGATTATCTTATAACTGTGTGATATATAAACACAACATAGGGTTTACACTGGATGTGTTATCTTAATCGATAATATTATTCATTGTAACCCTAGCAGCTCTCGTGATATTTGTTCATCATTGAGAGAGAACAGTTCCATTGCAATATTGTTTTATTAATAAGATTATTCTTTGTTACATACTTGTGTTCTTAATTCGATTTGATTGTATTATACACTGTATTCAACCCCCTTTACAGTGTGTGTGACCTAACAATGTATTCGGGTGTTCTCTAATTTATTAGATAAAAGAGAACGAGCTTTGCAATTTAGAAGATGGCAGGTCCGAGTTCAGTTCATTCGGGTATTAAATAAAAGAAATCACAGAAACCAGTTGAACACAGCTCTCCAAATGTAAAAGAAGTAAACAAATGGCAGATTTTTTTTCCATTTCATCGAACAGCGCATACAGGCGCGTGGAGTTCAAAAACCACGGTTTTGAGTGATGTTTTGCCGCGCGTGCTTGCAAAAACTTTCTTATTCTGCTTGTTTATTTGTTCGGTGTTGAATGAAAAAGAAACACATGCAGTTGCAAGTAAATATAGGTGCTAAATTTTCTAAGGCAAAGTGATATCCTGGGGGTCGCAGGTAAGTAAGTTAGGAAATAAAATAAGTAAAAGAAGCGACCTCTGTATATGGTGAGGTCGCAAGTAATGAGTTAAACAAAACACTCATCTGCATTTATTTGTTCTGGTCGCAACTAAGTGCATGCACAGGGAAAAAGCACAGGTGGCAAGTAAGTATATTGTGAAGTTCAGGGTCGCAAGTAAATCAATATGCAATCTGTGCAATTTAAATTGCTTGGTCCCGGTGCTGTGTTGAGTGGCATTTATGATACTTTATAATGCTCTAATAAACTTTGAATTGATGCGTTTGTACTCAAGTTAAGTGTTTTAACGTGTTTTCTAGTGTTTTTACATTTTAGGCATTATCTAGGTAATCAGGTGAATTAGCATTATTTTGGTGCTAATTTAGTGTCAAGGTGGTGTTGGAATAAAAGCTCATGGAAAGCCGGCTAGAAGCAGCAAGGAAAAGAAGAAAATATGAAGTTTTTCCAGAAGTACGGTGCGCCCGCACTGGTCAAGCGCGCGGCCGCGCCAGGATGTCAGAAAGGCAGCGCGCCCGCGCTGTGATAGCGCGCGGCCGCGCCGATGCGAAATCAGAGAATGTTAGGAATATGTGTATCAGTTTGATGATAAGTTAAACAAAACACTTAAGTAGAAATCTAGTGATTGTAGCCTCAACGGATAAGACCATCTTGGCTATCCGTTGAAGGAGTAGCTTTACTTAGCAATAAGTTTAGTATTGTAGCACATTTCATTCTCTGGTTTCAAGTTGTAATTCTTAGATGTTGTAGGAAATTATCAGTCATGTTGACTACTAATGGATATACAAATAGGAGGGCTAATTGTAAATATTTCATGCCTTGTAATTTTGTATAAGTGAAGAAGTATCAACGGATATTGAAGACCTTCAACGGATAAGAAACAAAGCTTCAACAGATGTCTCTAATGCTTCAACGGATAATATCCATCAACGGATAAGTGCTTCAACGGATAAAGACTTCAACTGATAATGCATCAACGGATAAAGCTTCAACGGATAAAGCCTCAATGGATAAGGCATCAACGGATGAAAGCTTCAACGAATGCTTGGTTCATTAGCAGTTGATAGTGACAATTCACAATCTGACAGAGGCACATGGGTTGACAGAGACAAACTGGAATGTGGAAGCCTCTAGGAGGAATCAAGAAAATGCAGCATTCCCATTCTGATGCAAACAAGGAAGTATTCAAAGATTCACAGATTATCCTAGATTGCATTGGATAGAGAAATGAAGAAGAAACATGTGAAGAATCCTTTCAATTGTATTTTACAATTTTGTCTTCACTTGTAAACTTGGTGTTATATAAACCAAGTAGCAGCTAGTAATTAGATAAGAATTTTCCTGAGCTGTTTAGAAATATCAAGAGAGAAAATCATCTAGTTTGTACTAGGAAGCAGCTGTGATTTAATTCTTTGAATCACAGATTTTCTGAAATAACACATCTCTGGTGGAACAACAAATCCACCAGAAAAGTTTTTAAGTTCTTTGTGTTCTTTACATTTGTGTTTGAATATATATCTGTCTGTATTAACTTCAAGCAATTCACACACATTTATTCACTTAAACACTTAGCCTTAGAAACTGCTCAAAACTTGAAAAAGTTTTGAGATTTACATTCAACCCCCCTTCTGTAAATCTCATTGTTAGTCCACTGGGAATAACAATTGGTATCAGAGCAAGCTCTTAACATACAAAGAGTTTAAAGATCTATTTTGCTAACATTATGAGTGCACAGAAGAATCCTCCTGCTACCATCATGAGTAGGAAGGATATTGGTATAAAGATCCCAATCCTGGAAAAAGATAATTATCATCACTGGAAAGTGAAGATGCATTTACATCTTCTTTCTCAAGATGAAAGCTACATCAACTGTATTGAAAATGGTCCTCACATCCCTCACAAAGTAGCCACAGCTGCTACTGCAACAGTTGTTGTTGGACAGTCCATTCCCAAGCCAAAAGCAGAATGAACTATTGAAGACATGGAAGAAATCCGCAAGGACAAGAGAGCCATGAACATTTTGTTTAATGGCTTAGATCAAGATATGTTTGACAATGTCATCAATAGCCAAACTGCAAAGAAAGTTTGGGATACTGTACAAATCATCTGTGAAGGTACTGAGCAGGTCAGAGAGAACAAGATGCAGCTTCTTATTCAACAGTATGAATATTTTCACTTTGAAGAAGGTGAATCATTAAATGATACCTTCAACAGATTTCAGAAACTGTTAAATGGATTGAAGCTGTATGGTAGAGTGTACCAAGTCAAGGATTCCAACTTAAAATTTCTTAGGTCTCTGCCAAAGGAATGGAAGCCCATGACTGTCTCTTTAAGAAATTCTCAAGATTATAAGAACTTCACACTTGAAAGATTATATGGAATTCTGAAAACTTATGAACTTGAAATGGAGCGGGATGAGCTGTTGGAAAAGGGAAAGAGAAAAGAAGGAACAGTTGCTCTTGTAGCTGACAGTGAGAAGATGGAAGCCAGGAATGAGGAGAAGACAATGCCAAGTCTTAAAATTGGCACAAGCAAATCAGAATCAAGCAAGGGTAAAGAGCAAGCAGCTGAGGATGAAGACAATTCCAGTCAGGATGACTCTGATGATGTTGATGAACATCTGGCTTTTCTGTCCAGGAGGTTCGCAAAGATGAAGTTCAGAAAAAATACAAAGTTCACTAAGCCAAACAAAAACATGGTGGACAAATCAAAGTTCAAATGTTACAACTGTGGCATTAGTGGACACTTTGCAAGTGAGTGTAGAAAGCCAACTTCTGATAAAAAGAAATTTGAGCTAGTTGATTATAAAAAGAAGTATTTTGATTTACTCAAACAAAAGGAAAGAGCTTTTCTTACTCAAGATGATTGGGCAGCAGATGGGGTCAATGAAGATGATGATATGGAATATGTCAACCTAGCCCTGATTGCTAATTCTGATGAAAATGAAACTAGTTCATCAAGCAACCGGGTAATTACTACTGATCTCTCTCAGCTTTCTAAACATGAATGCAATGAAGCCATAAATGACATGTCCAATGAATTATATCATTTGCGTGTTTCCCTTAAATCACTAGCAAAAGAAAACACTAGGATCAAGGAGAATAATGTGTTTTTAAGTGATAGGAATGCTGTGTTAGAGGATCAGGTAATTGAGCTTGAAAAGATAAAACTTAAATGCTTGACTGTTGAGAGTGAACTAGCAGAAGCTGTTAAGAAAGTAGAAATTCTTTCTAAACAGTTAGAAAGTGAGCAAGAGGTAATCAAGGCCTGGAAAACATCTAGGGATGTTAGTGTTCAGATTGCAAAGGTTCAGGGAATTGAATCATTCTATGAGGATGCCTGGAAGAAAAACAAAAAGGAGTTAGAATTAATTGATGGATTGTCAACGGATGTGGAATCAACGGATGATGAAAGTTATCCGTTGAAGGAAGAAAAGGAGCATCCGTTGAAGGCTCATCAATTAAAACAGGCAAGTTCTTTTAAAAATAAAAACCTCAATAAAAAGAATGATTCAACTCTCAAGAACTTTGTCAAAGAAGGAGCTAGCACATCCAGAGATGTCAGTAAGGTGAATATAGGACACATGACTTTAGATCAGCTGAAAGATAGGCTTAAGTTGGTTGAGGATAAGAAGGAAACTAAAAGAAAATCTAAAAAAAATGGGAAGGTAGGGATTAATAAACATAACAATTACACACCTGATAGGTATGCTCCTAGAAAAAGCTGTGTGCATTATAAGAGTGTTAATCACCTATCTGATAATTGCAAATCTGTTAAAAATGCTCCAATGCCTTCAAATCCCTCCATGCCTAACATGTCTATGTCACCTCTGCATGCTATGCCTGTTATGTCTCACCAGAATCCCCATGCACATTTTGCAAACATGCCATATATTAATAATCCTTATTTTACTGCATTTAGTATGCCTCAAATGCCATACAATATGCCTATGTGGAATAACATGCTTGCACAACCTATGCCTTATCAAATTCAATCAAATGTGTTAAATGATTCTGTGACTAACCCTACACTTCAACCGACCACATCTAAGACCAAGGTTGACCCAAAGTTACCTAAGTCAAAAGATGCAGGAGGAATGAAGTCTAGGAAAAAGACTAACAAGGCTGGACCCAAGGAAACTTGGGTACCAAAATCAACTTGATTGATTTTGTTGTGTGCAGGGACAAAAAAGGAATCTATGGTACTTGGACAGTGGTTGTTCAAGACACATGACAGGAGATTTCACCCTGCTCACAGAGTTTAAGGAGAGAGCTGGCCTTAGCATAACCTTTGGAGATGACAGCAAAGGATTCACTATGGGATATGGCTTGATTTCAAAATAAAATGTCATCATTGATGAAGTTGCATTGGTTGATGGTCTCAAACACAATTTATTGAGCATCAGTCAACTATGTGACAGAGGGAATACTGTTTCCTTCAATTCTGAAGCCTGTATTGTCACAAGTAAGAAAGACAATAAAGTGGTTCTAACTGGAGTTAGAAAAGGGAATGTGTACTTAGCTGATTTCAACTCTACAGATGCAGAATCCATTACTTGTCTTCTCAGCAAAGCAAGTCCAGTTGAAAGTTGGCTATGGCACAAGAAGCTGTCCCATTTGAATTTCAAGACAATGAATGATCTAGTCAAAAAGGACTTAGTTAGAGGAATGCCTCTAGTGGAATTCACAAGGGATGGACTGTGTGATGCTTGTCAGAAAGGAAAGCAAAAGAAAGTATCATTCAGTAAGAAGCTTGAATCTGCAATTGATGAACCACTACAACTTCTACACATGGATCTTTTTGGACCAGTCAATGTATTGTCAATTTCAAGGAAAAGATATTGCCTAGTGATTGTAGATGATTTCTCAAAGTTTTCATGGGTTTATTTTCTTGGATCAAAGGATGAAGCTACTGAAATCATCATCAATCATATCAAGCAAGTCAACAATCATCCTGATTTCAAAGTAAGGAATATTAGGAGTGACAATGGAACTGAGTTCAAGAATTCAACCATAAAGTTGTTTCAGTGAAGAAAGTGGGATCATGCATGAGTTCTCAGATCCAAGGACTCCACAACAAAATGGTGTGGTGGAAAGGAAGAACTGATCACTAATTGAAGCTGCAAGGACAATGCTTGAAGAGTCAAAACTCCCAACTTATTTTTGGGCTGAGGCTGTTAACTGCGCATGTTACACTCAGAACATTTCTCTAATCAATCAAGCAAAAGGCATGACTCCCTATCAATTATTCAAGAGAAGAAAACCAACTTTAAACTTTCTACATGTCTTTGGTTGCAAATGCTACATCTTAAGGAATCAATCTGATCACAAAGGGAAGTTTGATGCAAAGGCTGATGAAGGAATATTTGTTGGTTATTCTGCTGGAAAATCATATAGGGTCTACAATCTAAGAACCAACATTGTCATGGAATCTGTACATGTTGTGTTTGATGATAAAAAGATTGATGGACTAACAGATGAAGGACATCATGAAGGACTCAAATTTGACAATATTGAGATAAATTGTGATGATGGTGAAGATGAGAATGATGAAGAAGGCATCTCAAGAGAGATTCGAAATCTGCCTTTGGATAATGCACAGAATGCGGCATCCGTTGAAAGTCATAGCTCAGCTTCCGTTGAAAGAAGCAATGCAGCATCCGTTGAAAGACAAAGTGCATCATCCGTTGAAGTTCGTAATGAAGCATCCGTTGATCACAGTCTGTCAACGGATAATCAATTCACTTCATCAGTTGATAGAACTCCCAATTCTTCTCAAAGGATCAGCAACTTAGGGGGAGTGTCAACCAATCAACATTCTACCTCACATCATGACAATACTGAGGCAACCTCATCTAGAGCTAATCTACCATCTCAAAGGAAATGGACCAAGAATCACCCTTTTGAACTGATCATTGGTAATGCCACATCTAAAGTGCAAACTAGAAGGGCTACTCAAGATGAATGTCTGTACAGTAGCTTTCTATCACAAGAGGAACCTAAGAGAGTAGAAGAAGCTCTTTTGGACCCAGATTGGATTTTAGCAATGCAAGAGGAGCTAAACCTATTTGAGAGAAACAAAGTATGGAAGCTGGTACCCAAGCCAAAGAACAAGAGTTCTATTGACACAAAATGGGTATTCAGAAACAAGATGGACGAAAATGGCATTGTCATAAGGAATAAAGCCAGATTGGTTGCTAAAGGCTATTCTCAACAAGAGGGAATAGATTTTGATGAAACATTTGCTCCAGTTGCCAGACTTGAAGCCATCAGAATCTTTCTAGCCTATGCAACTAATGCCAATTTTAAAGTCTATCAAATGGATGTCAAGAGTGCATTTCTAAATGGGGAATTAGAGGAAGAAGTTTATGTAAGCCAACCTCCAGGATTTGAAGATCTAAACTTTCCAGACTATGTGTATTATCTGTTGAAAGCACTCTATGGACTAAAGCAAGCACCTAGAGCCTGGTATGAGACTTTGTCAAAATTCCTTCTAGATAATCACTTCACAAGAGGTACTGTTGACAAAACTCTCTTCTTTAGAAATGTTAATGGCTCTAAAATACTTGTTCAAATTTATGTAGATGATATTATATTTGGATCTACAGATGATAAGCTTTGTAAAAAGTTTGCTAAGTTAATGCAAAGTAAATATGAAATGAGCATGATGGGAGAGCTAACTTATTTTCTTGGTTTACAAGTTAAACAAGTTAGTGATGGAATTTTCATTAGTCAAACTAAATACATTTATGATCTTTTAAAGAAGTTTGACTTAATGGATTGTTCAACTGCAAAAACTCCCATGGTCACTGCCACCAAGCTTGAATTAAACAAGGCTGAAAAGTCTGTGGATATTTCAAGTTATAGAGGCATGGTTGGCTCACTTTTATATTTAACTGCTAGTAGACCTGATATAATGTTTTCTACATGTCTCTATGCTAGATTTCAAGCTGACCCTAAAGAATCTCACTTAGTGGCTATTAAAAGAATTTTCAGATATCTCAAAGGGACTCCAAATCTAGGAATTTGGTACCCTAGAGAGTCTGGTTTTGATCTAATTGGCTATTCAGATGCAGATTATGCAGGCTGCAAAATAGACAGGAAAAGCACAACTGGTACCTGTCAATTTCTAGGGAACAAGCTTGTGTCATGGTTCAGCAAGAAGCAGAATTCTGTTTCCACATCAACAGCTGAAGCTGAGTACATTGCTGCTGGTAGTTGCTGTGCACATATACTATGGATGAGGAATCAACTATTTGACTATGGTCTGACTGTTGACAAAATTCCAATATTCTGTGACAACACAAGTGCCATTGCCATTACTGAAAATCCAGTGCAGCACTCAAGAACCAAGCACATTGATATCAAGTACCACTTCATTAGGGAACATGTGATGAAAGGTACAGTGGAACTTCATTTTGTTCCAAGTAAAAAGCAGATTGCAGACATATTTACCAAACCACTTGATGAATCAACATTCACAAGATTAGTAAGTGAGCTAGGTATGCTTAATTATTCATAATTTATGTTATCCATATAATCTGCCTTGAAGCCTGAAATGAATTTGCTGCAAGAACAAAGTTGGCTTTAAGTAAGACTTATCCTATCAACGGATATTCCCTATCCGTTGAAAGCCAAAATTGTTCTATCAACGGATGTTCATTATCCGTTGAAAGACAAATACAATTCTGGTAATTTTATCCTTCAACGGATAAAATGGTGTTGATCATCAACGGATAACTATTTACCTTATCCATTGAAGTGTCACATCAGTTACTATAAGTGAGTCACAGCCGTTGATTCTTTTACTCAACCGTTGATACAGATATACAGTGTTGTATGTCTTTGTATTTAAGGTAGTTTTCAGAATTTCTACAGTTTTATTTATTCTTGAACGGCTGTAACTTACTTAAAAGTATCATTTAATCATTTTATTTACGTTTTAATTCAAGAAAGTATAAAAGCCCAATTGAACTCTTATTTTCACTTTACGCTTTCTTGCAATTCGTATTCTCCTTCTCCCCCAAAAAAAAATTCTCAAGTTTTTCTCTGCAACCTCTACTCACATCAATGGCACTAGTAGTCAAAATTATGTCTCAAACAGGATTTGTTTATGAAAAGAATAATTTCGTAGCAAGCCCATTCTGATTATCACAAGATGATGGACTTCATCAAAAACTGCAAACTAAGCTATGCAATGCTGGAAGCCCCAACCATCTACTGTGAGGTGATTGAGGAGATTTGGACAACTGCAGAGTTCAACTCCATAGATATGACTATTACCTTCTCTCTCAAAGGTAAAGACTATTGCATTAACTGTGATGATATACAATCTTGCTTTAAGTTGCCTGAGAATAATGCCATGACACCACACACTGATAAAGATGTATCTGCTATGTTAGATTCTATAGGCTATGCTTTTGATTCTGCTAGTTTAGGTAGTATTAGAAGGAAAGGCCCTAGGAAAGAATGGAGTTTTCTTGGAGATGCCTTCATTAAAGTTTTCTCTGGGAAGATTAGCAATTTTGATGCCATAACTTCATCTCTTGTTAATATGCTCTATATGCTAGTTTCTGATAGGTACTTTAATTTTAGCAACTGTGTTATGCTAGAATTAGGATCCAGATTAGGTAACAAAGCTAATAGACCACATAACATCTACTATGCTAGATTCTTTATGTTATTGGCTAACCTTGTTGCTGAAGGTTTGGTTATATCAAATGAGAATAATAAACTCAAATGCTGGGCACAAGAGAAAAGGGTCCTTGCAGACCTTTTGAGAATGAACCTCAACAGCCAGGTGCTATTGGTATACTTGCCAATCATGAATGCACCACAGGTAAGTGAGGTAAACACTTCTATAACTTCTACTATTTCCAACCCCATTATTTCTTTTCCCTTTAGTGTGGCCATGGAATCTGTGTCTTTGTCCAAACAGGTTCCTGCCAAAGCCACCAAAAACAAAGTTTCAAAACTCAAGTCAAAGAAACCTACCTCTGTTGTTTCTCAAAAGACAACAGTTGTAACAACTACCATAAACCCTGAAGGGAGTGAACAGGGTGTGAGTGGTGAGGGGAGGGGTGAACATCAAGAAACCCCCCAGGATAAGGTGGGAGAGGTGAGTGGTACCCAAGCCAGCCAAGCCACAGTCTCTCAAAAGACTGTGGTGGTTCAAAAGGAGTCCAACACATCCCTAGTTGCATCCTCCCAAAAGGATGTCACTATTAAAAATAGTCCCCAACCAGGGACACATAACAAAAGAGGGAGGGACACTGAAGCCACACATTCACCAATTAAAGCCTTTTCAAGGAAGAAGAAGGCCAAGACCCTAGTTTCCACACAAGGGACACACACAGCACATATACATCCACCTGTATCTGAGCCTTCACAAATTCAGCTTGATGTGATTTCAGCAAATGTGGAATCACAGCCCCATTCTCTCATAATAGAAACACACCAATCATCAAACTCTCCATCACCCTCTCTGGATGTGGATATGATATTCACATCAATTCCTGATTCTCCCTCATTAAAACTCAGGGAGGAGCCCCACTCAAAACCTGATGATCATCATCTTTTAGATGATTTGTTGGATCATCAGCCAATTCTTTCAGATGTAGTTGAAGAATCTGTGTTACCTCACTTAAAATCAATTCCCACAGATTCAACAATTATGTCACTTTCTATATCTACATCTTTTCCTTCTTCAACGGATATCTCTCATCCATTGACAAGTGGTTGTTCTTCAACGGATAAGCTTAACAGCAGTTATCCGTTGATACCATCAGTTTCCACTTCAACGGATACTCCCTATCCATTGATTGTCTCTACACACCTAACAGAAACAATTCCAACTGTAGAGGATATGGCTACTGTACAATCACTTTTAGGTTTGAGGGAAGGGAGTGATCTTTTGAGTGAGAGGTTGGGTTGCTCCCAGGCAAAAGGAGAGGTTGAGAGTCACCATATGCATGCTATTTCTTCCAGCATGGCAAAAGTGAGTGAGGGGAGTGCCACCTTAGAAGGTGAGGGTGAGGGTGTGAGGGTGTGTGTGAGCCATGGGGAGCCCCTGATGCAAGAAAATAGAGAAAAAGAGAGAAAGGCATGTACATAAGCTATAAGGGTGGATCCAGCCATTGCTAGTGAGTCAATGAAAGTGGATGATGCAGAAAAGGAAAGACAATTTCAGCAACATTTCAAAGCTGCAATTGATAACATTTCCTTGGATGCTGACACTTTTACTCATCCTGTTTCAGCCTATCAATTATTGGCTGCTCAGGGCAATGTGGAGGCAGAACAGACATTACACATTGTACACACTTCAGAATCTCTTCTCAGAGACAAAGCTGCTGTTAACAGGCTGCCTTCTCAAGCTGATGAGCCATCTGAAGAATTTGGAGTGAATTCTAATGATGATGACTCTAATTCTTTGGATGAGAGCATGAACTTAGGGGGAGTAGCAGGCCCAAATTCTGTTCCTGATCTTCTTGAATGGGCATGGGCAAAAGCCTCAACACCAAGAGAGTTTAGTATCACTTTGATTAGACAAGTCATGACACTTCAGCAGGCCCTTCAGGAGACTACAGATGCTGGTACCAAGGCAATTCTTCAAGCTCATCTGGAATCTCTGCATCTCTTGCAGTTGCAGCATTTCCAACAAAATCTAAGTGTGGATGAGCTCAAACAGGACATTGCTGATCTAAAATCCTACAATGCTGAGAAGTTGGATTCAGTCATACCTTATGGTACTATGCAAGATTTGTTGGGGAGACTGAGGAAAAAATCTGATGCTGACAAGAGACTGGCCAGATTGGAAAACAGGGTTCAAATCATTGAAGATTCTATGGTCACCATTCTTCAGAATCAACAAACTCAAACAAATCTCTTCATGCAGCTGGCCAATGCACAAGGCTTGACTCCTACCCTTGATGATAACAAAAAGGGGGAGAATAAAGGGAAAGGGGAAGGAGAGCCATCAACAACAGTTCAAATTTCTCAAGTGCTAGTTCCTGTCATCACCACTTCTCCAATTATTCAAATCAAAGGAAAGCTTGATGGAATTGATCTAATCCAGATAGCAGCAGCTGAATTGCAAGTCAAAGAGCAAAGGAAGAAGATTGATGAAAAGATGCAACACATATTTGGTTCTACAACTTCTCAATCATAATCTGTGAAGCACATCACAAAAGTGGAATCAATTATTATGGAACTCAAGCCAGTAGGGAGGAATAAGGTTGGAGAGACTTCTTCCATGGATTTGAAACCTATGGTCCTCAAGCCCAACAACAGATCCAATAAGGACTCTACAAAGAATCCTCTGAAAGAAGTGGATTTTCCTCTTCCAAAGGCTGATGAGGACAAGCTTTTGGGTAGAAGTATCTCATATCTTAAAGAGACCATGGATGTGGCTGTAAGGAGAAACATGGTTATTATCTTCAGAGAGGGAAAGAGCATATGTGTGATGCAAAGACATCCCAAATTCTCAATAGCCAAGAGGGAAGAAACCAGAAGGTTGAAGGAAGAAGCCAAACAGCTAAAGGCTGACAAAAGAGCACAAGTAAAGCTTGACAAATAGCTAAAGTCAAGTCAGGCTGAAGAACAGAAAGAAATTGAAGACAAAAGTGAAGATGAAGCTATGGGGGACATGGTTGGTACTGAGATGGAGGAAAGAAGTAAGGGAAGAGAAGAATGGCAGAAAGGGAACAGAAAGAAGGTCAATGCAAAGAGAAAAATGGTAGATAAGACTGAAGAAACCCAATCAATATCCAAACCACTACCCTCTATTCCTAAACCCATTGTGCCTGACCCCTTCATGAACATTCATGGTGAAATAATCATTCCCAAGGAGGAACCAATTGATTGGGATACCATCAAATTGCCCACCTTCCTAACCTCTTCTCCACCATCAAAGAAGCAGAAAAGAAGAATCAAATCAACACCCTCTAGAGCTTCAATCAAATTCACACAGAAGCCTAAGCCTAAACCTCAAGCCTCTAAAGATGATTATGTTCACATCTGTGACATAAAAGAATTTTCAGACATTGAACTCTATCTGGATGAGCTGGAGGAAGTAAGGGGAATAGCTGCCTACAGACAGCTACCAGAAAGACTAGTGTTCAAATACAAAGGAGACAGGGAAAGAACCTGGCCTCTTTACAGAATTCTGAATGAAGGCTACTCTACCTTGATTAAAGTCTACTCAGCCATACAAAGGGATTCTGGCTTTACCAGGACTGCCAAGACTGAGATTCTCAACAAGATTGCCAACATAAGGAAAACTTGGAGGGAGCCCAATGCTTTGCTTAGAACTTTACTCATTCAAGAAAGAGGAATTACAATTCACAAATCACCTCATTGGTTGATGGAGTTCAGAGACAACAAAGGAGTCAGAAGATTTTTCAGAATTGAAGATCAGCTCAAGATTGCCAGTAATGAAACTCTCAAGGATATGCAATCTAAGTTGGACATCAATGAAGAAGATGAAGCTGAATTCTACAGACAACTTCAACTTCAAATAGAGGAGAATGACAGGAGGCTAGGAAAGAAAATAAGGGATCAAAGGAAAAGGAAGTAATCTGCTCAGGCTAAAGGAGCACCCTTGGAAATAATATAACTCTTCAATTCCATCTCAGCATACACATTTTTGTAGCACTTTTGAATTTCTGCTTTATTACAGTTAATATATTTGTCAAGTGTTTTGTTATCATCAAGCTAAACCCAAATTTATGCCTACAGTTCTAGTAGACATAAATAGGGGGAGATTGTTAGGAATATGTGTATCAGTTTGATGATAAGTTAAACAAAACACTTAAGTAGAAATCTAGTGATTGTAGCCTCAACGGATAAGACCATCTTGGCTATCCGTTGGAGTAGCTTTACTTAGCAATAAGTTTAGTATTGTAGCACATTTTATTCTCTGGTTTCAAGTTGTAATTCTTAGATGTTGTAGGAAATTATCAGTCATGTTGACTACTAATGGATATACAAATAGGAGGGCTAATTGTAAATATTTCATGCCTTGTAATTTTGTATAAGTGAAGAAGTATCAACGGATATTGAAGACCTTCAACGGATAAGAAACAAAGCTTCAACGGATGTCTCTAATACTTCAACGGATAATATCCATCAACGGATAAGTGCTTCAACGGATAAAGACTTCAACTGATAATGCATCAACGGATAAAGCTTCAACGGATAAAGCCTCAATGGATAAGGCATCAACGGATGAAAGCTTCAACGGATGCTTGGTTCATTAGCAGTTGATAGTGACAATTCAAAAGCTGACAGAGGCACATGGCTTGACAGAGACAAACTGGAATGTGGAAGCCTCTAGGAGGAATCAAGAAAATGCAGCATTCCCATTCTGATGCAAATAAGGAAGTATTTCAAAGATTCACAGATTATCCTAGATTGCATTGGATAGAGAAATGAAGAAGAAACATGTGAAGAATCCTTTCAATTGTATTTTACAATTTTGTCTTCACTTGTAAACTTGGTGTTATATAAACCAAGTAGCAGCTAGTAATTAGATAAGAATTTTCCTGAGCTGTTTAGAAATATCAAGAGAGAAAATCATCTAGTTTATACTAGGAAGCAGCTGTGATTTAATTCTTTGAATCACAGATTTTCTGAAATAACACATCTCTGGTGGAACAACAAATCCACCAGAAAAGTTTTTAAGTTCTTTGTGTTCTTTACATTTGTGTTTGAATATATATCTGTCTGTATCAGCTTCAAGCAATTCACACACATTTGTTCACTTAAACACTTAGCCTTAGAAACTGCTCAAAACTTGAAAAAGTTTTGAGATTTACATTCAACCCCCTTCTGTAAATCTCATTGTTAGTCCACTGGGAATAACAGAGAATCCTGATTTTATTCTAAAAACAATTGGAGAACTTCTAGATTGCATGGGGCTACTATATAAATAACTTTAGGTCGTTTCTTATATGTAATCAAGTCCGAGACATATCAGAGCACAAGGAGAAGACGACAAGAGACCTATAACACAATTCAATAAAGGCGAAGACGATCTAGTTTATTCTTGTGAATCTTTGTTTTGAGTTGTAATCTTGGATGCTCGTTTCTTGTTTTGTTGAACCTATACTCTTGTGTTAACTTGGTTTTGTTTATTCGTTATAAAGACTACGTTTGTTATACCATGCTTTCCTCGAAACCCACTTTGATGATGAGTCCGATTATGGGCTAATCGTTATCGTGGGGTTTTAACGGATTTATTTATGGATTTCTTTAGTTAATTTATTTCGATACCTTAGTGTGTGGTGATTGTATAATAACCTAGTATTGGCTGTGCGTATTCGTCTTATGAGCGTCACGAACTTATAAGATAGTGAGTTAATCTTTAATGAAGCGACAGTGAATTTAAGGATTTAGAACTTGCCATGCTAGCATAATTTCTTGTGTTATTGTTATGCATGATTCGTAGGTAATTTTAACCATCTTACTTGCCCTATGTAATCAAGATAGATAACTTGTGCTTAAACCGTTATGTTTTCAAATTTTATAGACATATAGGGTCCTCATATAATTGGTGTCTATTCAGCTTCCATCTCTTTTGTGGATGTCTGGTAGTATGGTACTCGTGCAATGAAAGTTGGCGTTTATCAGTCTCGTGTTATCTGATTAGTGTCATCACCATTACATACTAGGGTTACGAATAATAATGCTATCGAATGAAGTATTTAATGAAGTTAGAATTCCATGTTTGTCATATATATGAATTCAATCATCTTTACTCTCTTAGTTATAATTGTTAGTTTAATTCTTAGTTATAAACAACCTCAATTTATTATCGTCTTAGCATTGAATAATAACCATGCATTGTTGATTAAGTGCATAAATTAATTAGTTAACCAAGCCAGTCTCTGTGGGAACGAACTAGAAAAGATTATATATTACTTGTGAATGCGTATACTTGCGTGTATTATTAGCGCGTGTTTAGCGACTAACATGCTACCACGTGTCCACCTTCTCTCTCCAGCCTACAACTCTATATTATCAACAACAACAAATTGAATATGTATCTCTCCATTTTTACAACAGTGTGGAGCTTTTGCAAAAATTATCTCAGCATTCTTGAAAGCTTGATTTGACCAAGAGAGGTCATGTCCAATTTGTTCCACACCATTTAAAGCATTACAAACTTGTAACACTCTTTATTTAAAGCTTCTTTGATTGTATTTAAAATCATTTGAAAAGAGCTTTAAATTCTTAGAGTGATAGATAAAACCCTAGATTGATAGTTATTGTTTTTGGTTCTCTCCAAATTTGTTGCTTCAAATCATTTATATTCGGAGTTGTAAGCAACCCTTTACGGTTTAATTTCTTAATAACAAGAATTATTCCGTGAATATCCTTGTGTTTGTTTATTTTGTTTTCGAGTTTTATTTTCCGCTGCAACTAATTTTAGAAAACGAAGAACATACATTCACCCCCTCTGTATGTACCTTTTGGACCTACCATCAATCTTCCAAGCTTTGGAGTTTATTCCCCGCCTCAAGCTGAAATTCCCAACGGAGAAGAAAGTAGGCGAAATAAGGGGCGATCAGAAGATCGCATGAATAATAATGCTGGAAGATCTTGAGAAAGACCAATTGTATAAAAGCGCGGACGAATCCGAGAAAAGAAAGCGAGCCGAAGCCGAAGCCGAACCCAGCGGCAGCCGACAGACCCTTAACATTGAGTTGGAAAAATTTGGGGTCGATCAGTCATGTCCCATAGCCAAACCAGCCGCGGAAGTTGAAGAGGTCGAACTGTATGCTGATCATTTGGGAAAAATGGTGCGCATTAGGAAAAACGTGAAAGCAGATCTGAAAGAAAAGGTTATTGCAGTTGTTCAGCAATATCATGATGTGTTTGCCTGAGGACCCGAAGACATGCCCGATTTGGATCCCAGAGCGGCTAAGCATTGCCTTAATGAATAGTGAGGATGTGACAAAAACTGTGTTCATAACTCCGAATGGAACTTATGCATATATTAAAATGCCCTTTGGACTTAAGAATGTTGGAACCACATTCTAGAGGATGGTGAAGAAGGTATTCAAGAAACACATCAGCCGCAACATGGAGTGTTATGTTGACGACATGATTGTAAAATCACTATTTGGAGACCATGCAGATGACCTGAATAGTGTTTTGAGGCTCTCCGAAAGAACAACATGAAGATCAATCAGAATAATTGCATGTTCGGAGTCGTCAGTGGTAAGTTTCTAGGTTATATGGTCGGTGCTCGAGGGATCAAAGTAAATCTACAAAAGATTCAAGTTGTGATCAATATGGAAGCCCCAAGATGTATTCAGGACATTCAGTAATTAACAGGCCGCTCTTCGACCCTTCATATCAAGATCGGTAGAGAAAACATTGCCATTCTTTTCCGTATTCAAGAGGTCCACAAATTTTGAGTGGGGGCTGAATGCCAAAAGGCCTTCGAAGAAGTGAAATAGCATCTTACCAAGGCCACACTCCTAATGAGACCTGATCCAAAGGAAACCCTTCAACTCTATCTTGTTGTGTCTGACCGAACCCTGGGGGATGTGCTGATAAAAAATCACGAAGGGAGCCAATATTCAGTCTCCTATATTTTCCACATACTAAATGATGCAGAGACAAGATATCCTAATGCCTAAAAGTTCACATATGGGCTGGTCATGGCCACCCAAAAATTGTGACATTACTTTCAAGGCCGAACGGTGCAAGTAGTAGCATATCAACAATTGAAGAAAATTCTAACAATGCCAGAAGCTCCGGGAAGAGTTGTGGCTTGGTCTATCGAGCTTGGGAGTACAACATTGAGTATGTCCACCATAAAAGCACAAGCACTCACAAATTTTTATGGCCGAGTGCACCTTCTCATGCCGAAGGACCTCACTCCAGAAGAAAAGGTCATTTATGGATGGTTTGATCACCGGAAGTAAATGTGGGGCTGGTCTCATCCTATCTAGTCCCGGCGGGTTTGAAATCTGCTAGGCAATTCGGTTCACCTTCCTCCTGTTAGGAGCAATTAATGATATCAAGTAAAAACTATCAGCAGTTCATATCAGAACTCACATCAACGGATGATGATGACATCGACGGATGTTGATATCGACGGATAAGGACATCGACGGATGTTGATAATCGACGGATAAGAATATCGACAGATGATGATGTCAACGGATGATGAAATCAGTATTTGTCATATTAGTTGATCTTCGAGAAGGAAAATAAAACAAGAACTCAAGGCGGTGAAGGACTTTATCTCAGAAGCAATTGTATAGGTTTTCTTGTTGTTGATAGAATAGGATTCCTTATACATTGTGTAGTTGTGCTCTATATAAAGCACAAATTAGGTTCATGCTATAAGCATTGCGATATTGTTATATCTTTTGCATAACCTAGCAGCTCTCAAGGATATTTGTTCATCCTTTCGAGATAGTAGGTTTGTAATAAGTTTCTATCAGTTAATATAAAAACTGTTGATTCTGTTGAAGCTTTGTCGAATTGATTATATTAACTATATTCACCCCCTCTACAGTTGTTTAATGGCCTAAAAATTGGTATCAGAGCTTTCTGTTAACGTACAAACAGTTTAAAATCTGAAAATCAATCAATTTTATCAGACAAAGAAGAAGAAATACAGAATCTGAAGCCATAACCCCCAGCCACATCACAGGCCACTGCAACCAAGCTACATTTAAATACTGGTTTTTCAGTAGATATAACTAACTATAGAGGTATGATTGGCTCACTCCTATTTCTGACTGCTAGTAGACCTGATATCATGTATGCTACCTGTCTCTGTGCAAGGTTCCAAGCTTATCCTAGAGAACCTCATCTATTTGCTGTGATGAGAATTTTTAAGTTTCTCAAAGGCACCATGAATCTGGGATTATGGTATCCTGGAGATTCAGAATTTAACTAATTGGATATTCAGATGCTGATTTTGCAGGATGTAAAATAGAGAGGAAAAGCACTTCTGGAAGCTGCCAATTTCTTGGTTGCAGATTGGTTTCTTGGTACAACAAGATATAAAATTCAATTTCTACATCAACTGCAGAAGCATAATACATTGCTGTAGGAAGCTATTGTGCTCAGATTCTATGGATGAAGAATCAGATGTTGGATTATGGGTTAGACCATTCCTCTATTTCTATATATAGTGATAATCAAAGTGATATTGCAATGATAAGAAATCCAGTGCAGCATTCAATGACTAAGCACATCAGTATCAGGTACCATTTCACAAGAGAACATGTGGAAGC
The DNA here is from genome assembly GCF_009905375.1 of Apium graveolens. Lineage (NCBI taxonomy): Eukaryota > Viridiplantae > Streptophyta > Magnoliopsida > Apiales > Apiaceae > Apium > Apium graveolens. The sequence goes on along the minus strand of NC_133655.1, from coordinate 20,741,187 downwards.
TGGTACAGTGGAATTGGTCTTTGTTCCAACAGATCGGCAAGTAGCAGATATATTCACCAAGCCTCTCTATGAAGCTACATTCACAAGATTGATGAATGAATTGGGAATGATTTCAGGAAAATTCTCATAACTCTGATAAAAAAGTCTGCCGATATTATTGAAGCATGATATCTTATTATTTGTCAGTACTTGTTAGATACTGATTCTTGTGCTAAATGTTAATACCATGATAACATGCAAATTGTGCTAAATAATTTTATGTGAAAACTGCATGTTGAACTACTGATTATGCCTAAATGTTCTGTTATTAGTTAAACTTGTATTGACTAATAGGTTCTGTTAGTAGTTGATAAATTCTGATATTGATCAACCCAGTTTTGACTGACAAGTCCTGATAGTCGTAATTAAAATACTGATAATGATCAAAACTTGATTGATTGTTATACTTCATTGATTATTTTGAACTTTTTTGAAATAAATTATTAAGCAGTATATCAATTATACAGTGAGATATTGGAATATCTTTTAATTGCTTAAATGGGTTAGTTATTGATACAAGTATCTTGTAATACTCGAGTATTTATATTGGGAATAGGAATTTGAAGAGAGAGATTACTTTTTGTTTACCTAGATATGTGTAATCGTGTATTTGCATTATGGTCAATTATTACATGGTTAATCAAAGAGTCTCTTCAGTTTCTAACTTCTTTTCTATAAATACAAACCCTCCACTCTCAAAACTTCTCACTGCCTTGTTTCATACTCAACTTATCATCTTCTCAACTATTCACAACCTTACTCGTGATAAATGGTTCAATTTCAGTTTTACACACGCAGTGGTGGATGCTATCTACCGGTCTTTAATCCTAGTGATGAAAAGATTTACTTTGATCCCTACAGACTTAAGGTTCGTATTGGTGGTAAAGTCTACCATTCAACTGAAGTTCCAATTTCAGTCAATGATCATCTTTCTTGGGATGATCAGTTGAAATTACATTTCTTTATTGCAGAAGTTCTTCTTAAAGAAGAACCCCGTGCTGAACTGGCGGAACGTGCTCATCAAGTAGCTCTTGAGCTGCAAGAGAATATCATTTCTCTTGCAGGCATAATGAATATGATTTATCATCGCAGGGTGATAAGAGCGGAGCAAGCAGCAAAGATGCATAATAAGTCTTAGTAGTTAGATTGTATTAGGATTTTATGTTTATAATTTTATAAAATCTTGTACTCTGCTTCTTAATAATTAATGAAATATTTTATCTTCTTTGATTCTCTTTGTGACTACTTGTTTACTTTCTTGTGTGTGTGCTTGAATGCTTTTAAATGTGATATCCAAATCAGTACTACATGCTAAACTTCAGATATTTTTCATAGTGCATGTGAACAAACTAATCTTTGTTTAAAGTTCATGTGACCACTTCAGTACAGATTAAGCACTACAGGAGGTAACTGTTGATAAAGAAGAAATTTATGGAATATTTAATTCTTAGTCAATGAGGATTATTATCTTTGAGTGTTACATTCTATTTAAATTCTTTGAAACTTTCTTTTTCTCATCAAGAAAGTTGTTCACAGTCATTTCTTAACATTACACATCTTAAATCATAAATTTCTTCTCACAATTGAAACACTTGAATTATTTTCTCAAATGTTGCCAAAAATCGAGTGACATAATTCTTGAATTATGTTCACCACTCAGAAACAACATTTAGTTGGTTGGAAACTACTTGTTGAGGTAGATCTTAATGATTCTAATGGAGTCACAGAGGTTTCATCAGTTTTTACTGAAGATTTCTTGATAGCTTTCAATAAACACATTCAAGTGTTAGTTCTTTGCAAGAAGAACAAGGTTTGAGATCATGGTACATGACAGTAACCTGATCAAATCCTCTCCAATTCAATTGGAGGTTCTCATTATTGATGAACAACAACTGTCATAACCACAATATCAACTGTGAGCTAAATTGTGTATTCACAAGGTATAAATACTGTTAAAACTTTATCAATAATTATTTTAAATACTGATCTAGTTCTTTTAGCATTTATTATATTTTTTCATGATATAAATCATGTGAGTATGATTACCTCTAGACCTTATTTATGGACTACCTCTAGTTCTTTGACAACAGATCACCCTTCTTTAGCCACATCTTATTTCTGTAGGACAATCTTTCTGAGCCTTTTTATGTGAGATGTGTGAAAAGATTGAGAGAAAAACAGAATTTAAGAGAGGCAGGATCCTTCCTGGCAAAAGGAGAGATAGATGAGAGATAGGATTTAGTAATCCTTGTGAGGGAACTATGATTATTAAAAGTCATGTTTGCTATATGTTTGCAGGTGCTCAGAGTAATAAAGAAACAGATGTTGAACAACAGTCTGTTGAACATCAAGAAAACTCTGATGTACCAAGGGCTATTAATCTCCCTACAAGTCTAAATACTGATACTTTCTTGCATTCCATACATTATACTATTCCACCACATGGCATTATCCCTGTTTTTGTTGGAAAATAGTCTATTTACTCTAATTTTACATCACCTGAGGAAGTCCCTGTTGTTGCTGAAGATGTAGTAGCACAACAGTCCATTCATAAAGTTTCATCCATCTCAGAATCACCACAGCATGTTACGGGAACTGAGGTTCTGGAAGCTAATCTCGAAGCTCCAATTCATTTATCTACAATATTTGAAGATGTGGAGTTAACTGCTGAAGGTGTGGAAGCTTCTGAAGCTACTGGATCACATACTGTACCAATTTTTAATTATATTCTACATGTTGAAGCTGGTGATGAAGTTCAACAATTAGTGCAAAATCCGGTTGTTGTTGAAGAATCTAATGATGGTGAATAAGCTAATGTTTCTAATGCTATTATAGATCCCGAGGATGATCTTTTCTTCTCTGAAGATATGCCTATACATGTGAGACTACGGAAACTGAAAGAGTTAGATGCTAAGAAGAAGCAGGATTATTCAGATAATCTCTGGAATGCTCATTGGAAAGACAACACATATCCTATTTCCAGAACACAAGCTGTTGCACATCTGGAAACATCAGAACAGAAGATTACAAATCCTGATATGCTGAATCATCTGAAAGCATCAACTTGAGTTGTCAGATCCTTACACACAGCTCATGAAGCAACTACTACTCAAATTAATTAGATTAAAGAATCTTTGATTGCTTAAAAGCTGACTACTCATCAGGAAATTCAGAAACAAATTTCACCAATAGTTGTCAGGCAAACTACAATCGAAGCCAGTCAAGCTAGATTGGAAACTAAACAAGCTCAAATGTCTGCTCAACTTACAGAATTACAGAATTCAATGGAGCTGATTCTTTCTCTACTGCTTGGTGATGATGCCAAAAATGGGGAGAAAATTGTTAAATCTAAATGCAAGCAGCTAAGTAAAAGGAGAAAATGTGAAGAGCTAGTTGGAGTTAGTGGTTCATCAAAAGTAATCACTAGATTTTAATCTAGACAAGGTGGAGAAAGTAAGAGGAATGAAAGAAGAGTAGAAGATTTGACTGTGACTACAAAAATGCAAAAATCTTCACAAGTCACAACTGCTGATGAAGACCAAGATATTCCGGAGATAGAAGCTGGTGCTGAAGCAAGTCAGTTTCTTCAAACTCTGAAAGTTAAAGGAAGAAAGACAACTCTGTTCTACAAGGATCCAAAAATTCAATTATTTGATTCCGAGGCGAGTAAAATAATATTTGCAAAAGAAAATCCTGGAGTTAATTTTGAACAACCAAGGCAAATGGAGGAAGACTTCAAGAATTCCATAAAGACAACAAATGCTTATATTGCTGTAATTTCTCAAGTAATTTATGAAGATGATCTTTTAACAGACCAATCAGAGGTGTAGTTATAAGGGAAATCAGTCAGGAAGAAGATCTCAGATCACAAGTTACTGTAACTGCTGACATGAAGCTTAAAGGAAAAGAGAAGATAAGATAAGAGAGAAGTCAAAGATTTTAAAGTCTAAAGCCAAAGTTATTGTGAAGAAGAAAACAGTATCTGAGGGAACTAAATCTCAAACACTGATAGATCCAATCTATACAGTAGTAAAAGCTTATGATACTGAAGAAATCATCAAGAAGGAAGATTATTGAAGCATTCCGAGCTGATGAACTGGAATTAACCTTTGACACTGATCAAGTTAAAGAAGCAGTTCAGGATGAAGAGTAAAGTCTGATATTCACTGAAGCAAGATTGAATATGCATACTTGATTCCTGCATTTAGATAGTTTTGACATCATCAATTGGAACTTGTCCATTTTCCATAATGAAAAAGTTGGGGGAGACTGTTAGGAGCAATTGATGATATCAAGGAGAAACTATCAGAAGTTCATATCAGAACTTATATCAATAGATGATGATGACATCGACGGATGTTGATATCGACGGATAAGGACATCAACGGATGTTGATAATCGACGGATAAGGATATCGACGGATGATGAAATCAGTATTTGTCACATCAGTTAATCTTCAAGAAGGAAAAGGAAACATGAACTCAAGGTGGTGAAAGACTTTATCTCATAAGCAATTGTATAGGTTTTCTTGTTGTTGATAGAATAGAATTCCTTATAAATTGTGTAGTTGTGCTCTATATAAAGCATATATTAGGTTCATGCTATAAGTATTGCGACATTGTTATATCTTTCGCATAACCTAGCAGCTCTCAAGTATATTTGTTCATCATTTCGAGAGAGTACGTTTGTAATAAGTTTTTATCAGTTAATATAAAAATTATTGATTCTGTTGAAGTTTTATCGAATTGATTGTATTAACTGTATTCACCCCCTCTAAAGTTGATTAAGGTCCTAACACCCCCTTACTAACAGTTAGGCTGAATACGAAGCACTTTTGGCCGGAACAGAGCTACCAAGAAGTCTAGCAGCCGAAAATGGGATGACTTGAAAATATGGAGTGAGTATTTCCCGTCTTGATGTGTTGTCGAAAATCAGAGAAACTTGAGAGGAGTGTTTTCTGGTATATATGATAAAATGAAATTGAAAAGACAACTACTGCTTATATAGGCGCCCAATAAATGTTCGGGTGCCAAAAAATTCGTCCACTGGCATTTTTGAAATCAACGGCTTAGATGGAAACATTTTAAATTTCACGGCCACGATGAAAACGAGGACATGAGGAGGGAAAATTGTTCACCACAACGACCAGGCGATTGTCGCGGGCCCAAAACATCGGTTGGAAGACGAAGCAGGACTTAGGGTTTCAACCCGAAGATGAGCCAAGCCTTATGTCAATCGACCGACCGATGGGCCTACTGAAAGACCGAGACATGTTAGCTATATGCCGCCCAATAGACGAAAGCCCAATAGCTGAAAGATCATTACGCTGAAGGCCCAATAGCTATAACCTAAGATTTGATTATAAATACCTAGGGAACGTAAGAAAAATAAGGACTCTCTATACATTCATATACTCTGCTTTCTTATATTCTCAAATCTACTTGAATCGAGATTACTGATTCTCACAACGAAGGTGAATTGGGGGGACAATCTCTCGCATTCTCTTCCTTTTCAGGTCAAGCCAAAGGACTTTTTAAGCGACCAAAGGGCGTTCTTTTCATTCGCAAAAATCTGGACGTAACACGTACATTTAATTATGGAAAGTAATTTTTAATTAAAGAATTACTTAATTGGAGAAATAAAATCACCTAACTTCAGTTAACGAACAAGCATAAATTATGGTTAGCCGGTGTTTACTGTTCGGATGTTTTAAAAAAAATGTATTTATATCCTGTTATCATGTCATGCATGGTTGGATGGGTTTGCTTAAGAGCCAAAACATGACGTGTTGAAAGAAATGCTGTAAGTTGTAGGTAATTGAGTCTATAACTTAACGGGCATAGTTCAGTTTCATTTTAAATGTTAGTTAACTTTTCTGCATCAGTAAAAATTATTATTATTATTATTTTTAAATAAAAATTCAAGTTAGATCTTTTTATTCAGAAAAAAAATTAAAAATTATTATTTTAACTATGAAATCATAATAATATATACAAAAAGGTCAAGTGATAATTAAAATGAAATAAAGAGAATACATGATAAATTTTTGATAAATAATATACATTAATACCTATCTGTATATACCCAGATGTGCGAATTGGAGATTTATAAAATTTTGCATGTAAGCTAAATTGTCAAATCACAAAGCAGGAAAAATGGTTATGTATTTTTAATGATACTAACGGATTTATGGATTCGTACCTGGTCAGTTAAAATATAAATTTGTAATTTATCGATCTTTTTTTTTTAAAAAAAATCAGCTGATTTAATAAATTATTTTTAAATGGGTCAAATTAGATGAATTTAGATATGTATAAAACCGCAGCAAGAGTGGGGGATAGTACAGGAGAAGGCTTAGAAGACAAACACAGACTCACTATGGGAGGGGAAGAGAAAGCGGAAAACGGGTCGGAAATAATCGAACACAAAGCATACGCTCGGGTGGGTTTACTGGGCAACCCATCGGATGTTTATTACGGCCGCACCATCTCCTTGGGCATTTCCAACTTTTGGGCTTCCGTTCGTTTACACCCCTCCGATCAACTCGTCATTGTTCCTCATCCTTTTCATGATCTTTTCCAATTCAATTCCCTTTCTCACCTGGTAACTCATTCTCCCCCCTCTTTACCAAGGTTATATAATTAAGCTAGTAATTGGAGGTTAATTCTTCTGATTATTTGTACTTGTGTGTAAGTTGTTTTTTTTTTGTTTTTTTTTTCACAGGTGAATCGGCTAAACAATGAAGGTTATTATGGAGGGGTACGATTGCTTATGGCAATTTGTAGAATTTTTAACAATTACTGCAAAGATAACCATATCGAACTTCATGATCGGAATTTCACTCTTTCGTACGATACTAATATTCCTCGTCAGGTAACCCCCAACTGTCTATTTACAATTATTCTGTCTATAGACTAAAGAGTTCTGCCAATTATGAATGTGGTCATTGTGTGCTGGCCAAAAATGAAATGATCTGCAGCAGAAATGTTTACTGATTGTTATAATTAAAATTAGCTTGGAATCAAAGTATTTTTTTTACTAAATTTAAGAACAAAATGAGGCTTCAAATAATTAAAATTTACTCATTTTTCCAGCTCATATGATGCTTAGGCCTAGGTTAGGACCTTACTGGTTCCGCCACACAGTTTGGCTTGAAGATTATAGCATGCCCTGTCAAGTGTCAAGGAAGGGAATTGAATCAAGAATTTTTTTTGTCACTTCTACTAAACAGATGTGTTATTTTATGTTATCTGCATTTTTTTGGTCCAAGTGGGAATACGGGGACAGTTGTCTTGTTTATCATTTATCATTAATATTGATTAATTTTTTATAACTCAGACCGGTCTATCAGGATCGAGTGCCATTGTATGTGCCGCCCTTAGCTGTCTTTTGGACTTTTACAAAGTTAAGCATATGATTAAGGTTGACATTAGACCAAATCTTATCCTCAATGCGGAGAAGGAACTTGGAATCATTGCTGGTCTACAGGATAGGGTGGCCCAGGTGTACGGGGGTGTCGTATTCATGGTATGTCATTTGAGAATACTTTTAGATGACATTTATGTAGGTTAGAAAACCTTTGACGGTATCTTTGTGATTTTTTCCAAAGGACTTCAATAAGAAATCCATGGATGAGTGGGGACATGGAGAATACACACCCATGGATGTTGGACTTCTTCCCCCACTTTATCTTATATATGCTGAAAATCCAAGCGACTCTGGCAAGGTTAGTGTCACACGATAACTCTTTGTCCATATATTCCTTTCCATACGGTCCTTGAAGAGTCACTTTATGTGCATATATATTAGTTTAGATATGTTCATACACAAACTTCATTGGTGCAGGTACACAGTACAGTTCGACAAAGGTGGCTAAATGGAGACGAGTTTATTAAAGCATCTATGGAGGAAGTTGCAAATATTGCTCTAGAAGGACGAGCAGCATTAACTCAAAAAGATAATGCCAAGCTCGCAAGTCTTATGAATCGTAATTTTGACCTACGGAGGTAATAGTCTTATATATTTGGGAAAGTACTACTCTTTTAGCTCTTTTACTTCCCATTTCTTCTTATTGTGCAAGGGTGTGTCATTTTTCAAAGACTGTTCGATTTGTCTTCCCTTGTGATTCTAAAACTTATCAACTTCTGTGTATAATTGACCTGGGAATTAATCGTATCACTTAGGAGCATGTTTGGAGATGATGCTCTTGGTGCGCTAAATATTGAGATGGTGGAAGTGGCTCGCCGTGTAGGGGCAGCATCAAAGTTTACCGGCAGTGGAGGTGCTGTAGTTGCGTTCTGCCCCGATGGACCTTCGCAAGCAAAGCTTCTGGAGGATGCTTGTCATAAAGCTGGTTTTGTTATTGAGCCTATTCAAGTTGCCCAGTCTCAGATTACTGGTTCCGATTCTTAAAATTGCCATTGAATTATATATCTGGGTGTGTCTTAATAGTTTACCTGCAGTTCTCCTTTTCTCCCAAATTTCTTTTGCAAGGACAAAGTGGTGCTAGATTTTTAACACTACAGTGCTTTCATTTTCCACACAGCATTTGGCCCATTTGGGGAGTACCTTTAAGTTATAAGTTAAAAATAGATATTCCAAACGAGCCCCAAAGAACTTTCATGAATGAACTATGTGTCTTGTTATACTGTTATAGACATTCCAAAAGCTTTCACACTGATGAAGATTCATATAATTGAACTATATGGCGTCTCTTATTATAGACATTTCAAAAGCTTTCACAGTGATGAAGATTCATATAATTGAACTATATGGCATCTCTTATTATTGACATTTCAAAAGTATTGACAGTTACGGGTCATTGACAGTTACGGAGATTCATATAAAGTTGCTTCTCGAATACACAATGTGATTTCAAGTAGAGTACTTGAGTTGAAGTTGCATGTCTTGTTAAATCTTTTTAATAATTTTGAATTAAAATTTGCAAATCTAATTAATAATTTTACTATAAATTTACTCATAATATAATCCCGTCAATATCAAGAGGGAGCTATTGTTGTTATTAGAAAAGCTGCATTCTCATCAAAATAAAACTTAAAAATACTTGGCAAAACTACGCTGTTAATAGATACCCTGTGTTGTATTGAACATTAACATAATTTTTATCATTAACTACAATTAAAAAAAATTATTTTAGATTTTGCTAAATGTTCTAAGGAAAATGCAAAAGTATATTATGTAATTGGTTAAATTAGACAGACATCTCATGTATTTACATCTAAAGCACCTATTAAAATTACTAATACGGTCACCGTCCATTTGGGACGTGTGATACTCATGTTTTAAGTCCCTAAATAATAAATATGTTTAAATAAATTAAATTTGTTTAAAAAACATAGTAGTACTAGTACATTTTCTGTTCTGAAACTTTGGACCATTTTGTAAATTAACATCTAAAGTCTAAACTAAACTGAGCAATTTATCATTTAATAGTGTCACATCAACCATGACACACTTGTCTTGGACTGCACAATTAATTGACATGGACATGAGACAGATAACTAAGATATGTTCTATGATAGAATCACACGTACTATTGTTAAGCCTGTTATTAGATCAGTAGTTTCTAAAGATCCAATAACTTCTTCTTAGTTGTCTCTCACAAGGTTACTCCAAGTCTCCAGCACAATCCGAAGAAGAAATTTGGTTTGTAACAAAAACAAAGTTCTAACAAAAAGCTTAAATTATTCTGTGGACTAAGCATGTAATAAAAAATGGAGGGGTGGTTAGAGCCAAACGATTGTTGCAACATACTGTACTACAATAATGTTCTACGATACATGTACAATAGGGTTTTTGGTGTGAATGCAGGAGGACCCATACCGCATAATAAATAACTAAGTTAATGCAACACAATGCATACCTAGCATAGATCCCCAAATTTATTGCTACAGTCTTCATGAAAGAAGGGGCGGTGTAATTTTCTATTCTTTGTTCCACACATGGCTATTTAATTAAATCAACAAAAGATATTGTCAGATGGTAATATATTGGTTACATGCTTGGCTAAGTGCAACTGGAGGATCCGAAAATGAACCGTTTACAATGTGATTAGCAATCCAGTGATTTGCAGCCTCAGTGTAGTGAACTGCATCCCAGCTAATGACTTTGGAAGGGTTTTTACAAGAATCAGCTGTAATTTCTGTACCATTTACAATTGCTTTGTTGCCACACCATATGTCAACACCATTTTTGTGATATCCACAACAATAGCTTAGTGCATCCCCAAATCCTGCAGGGGTAAGTCATTGCTTTCTTTACAAAACTTTTTACTTGTAAGCCAAGAAAAAAGCTAAAACATAAAGTTGCAATAAGACGATTATTACCTTGTTTCTTTGCGTCACTGATTAACTGATGCTTGGCAGCATACATGTCTACAAGTGTCAATGCTGCATGCGGAAGCTCAGTTCTTAGTTGGATTATTGTATCTTTAAGTTGCTTATTGAACGCTATGGCAATGTCATTCTGATCCTTTCGACAACCAAGTTCATCGAAGAATCCTGGCTTTGGATTTGGGTGATTTGTAGTTGCGATAGGCATACAACCAAAAGGGCCTGTGTTGTGAATCCAGAATGCTCTTGCCCCTTTTTCATACAGTTGCTGACAATTTACATGGTCACTTTTGTCAACACTTATAAACTAAGTTGCTATATTGTCTCTGTTGTAGCTAAGGAAATATTTACCTGAACAGCAGTGGCAAAGTCCTTCATTATGCTGGGAAAGGTGGCTACACATTGCTGATTGGTTAATGATCTAAAACAAACCCCGAGATCATTTTGTCCCATATCAATAACGTAGAGAGCCTTGGAGAAGTCATCTGGACTAGGGAGGTTGCTTCTGTCTGCTTTATTCTTGGCTGAAATCAAGCATACCATAAGTTTTACAAAATTTATTGTAGATAACTAGATAAGTCTATATATCTTTACAGCACTTGAGATAAGCTATGATATGGAATGAATATATATTGAGAGATTTTTTAAATATCGAAATTCATAAGCAACCTTGATTGAAAAAATATGTCGTTCTTCTCTTAAACTGATCAAACTGCTCCACCTGGACATCAAGTGGAAAGGGGCTTACTCCATTCTGGAACCATGATTCATTCACACGCCTTATAGTTGCGCCTCCTGTTGCAAAATTTGCACCATGCTCGAAATTTGCCTTGATAGAATTTAAGTAAGCACTCAAGTAAGGTATTCCCAGAGTCTCAGCTTCATGATCATAAAATTTTCAGATTGTTATAATACTGGAGAAATGAAAAAAATATACATATTAAAAATCGGACACTTATATTGAAAATTGGACACCCTTACCAATGAAGTCGATAATAAGCCTGCCATCGCTGCCTCTACCAGTAGGTATGCCAAAGTAAGTCTCCCCTGTGGGTGGACCTGCAGGATAAAAAGCAGCTGATATGCCACCGGTGTCGGAGTTTGAGTCACCAAAGTTGTATATTGCTGGTATTTCACAGTCTTGAGAATTTGGCGCCACACCCTTAACTTGCAAAAATAGTATAAATGCAAACAAAATTCTAAGGAGCAACATTTTTTTTTGAGGAAGCACACTTGCTTTTGTCATTTATATATTGTTGCCACACATCTATCAGCACCTAATCTATCAAGTAAATCTTTAAGATCTTATGATTAATTTTATTTATTGACTTGTACGATACATTTAACTAGATGTATAAGTGGTCTCGATCATCTGGCTAGCTTCTTATGTTCAAGATCAATTTTCAGTTAAGCTATAAATGATTTATTAAAAAATAATTATTACTAAGGCTCAATGAGTTCAGTGTTCACGTTTTATTTGTTTCTGTTGGCTTAACGTTGTACACTTGAATTGTGTGTAGATCTAAGCAAAGTTCTCTCCTTGCTTTCGGTTGCAAGCAACTAATTCGGTTGCTTAGCATCTGAATCTCCGAATCTGTGGACAAGTGAATATTGATAAATAAAGAAAAGTAAGTTATCTTCCTCCAAGAGTTATCGTTCTGGTGATATCCTTATGTGCTGATTTGCAGTAGGAATGAGTGACATCTCGCCTCCAGAGTAAAAAATATTTAAATACGCGCATACAGTCTGTCTTCACGGAGGCTATAACCACTAATCATCGATTACAATGATTAAAGTGGTATCCGCAAGGCGCTAAACAAAGCTGGCTTAGTTTTGTTAGCTGATATAATTATCTGATTGCTCAACTTTTAACAGACTGCTTAAAACCTGATTTTTTATGCGAAAAATCCAAAGTCTCAGGATAAATTAATGTGGAAGTAAGTCTTAGGGTGATATATTATGCATTACCACCATCCCGCTTTTAGTTGAGAACAGTATTGTGAGATGCTAACACCTGCAACTTTGTTTATTCGCACTAATATAAGTTTGATTATGCACTTCAAGACAGATATTTGAATGCAAATTATTCTGACTTAGTACGATATTTCTTTTGTGCACGGGTGAATTAGCTAAAAGTTTGAGATTATTAACGAGGCTTACGACTGCTTATGACCTAGGAAGGACTGACACTGATACGGCGACACGGGATAAGGGACACGGGACCGGGATTCGACAATTATCAAACTGTCCTGGATACGGGACACGGCAAAAAAAAAGTAAAAAAATATAAAAAAATATAAGATTTTTATATGTCAAATATTGAACTTTATTTATAATAATAATAGAGTTTCTTTCATAATAACCGATAAACTATTGTAAGAGCTATTCTACATTTTCATTCAAATAATCATCTTGTATTTTATCGGATAGAAAGGTGAAGAGGGATGTTATAAAAGATAGAGAGACGTGAAATTAGGGTCAATATAAGATGATTTGAGCTTTTTTAAGATTATTTTGGGCTTTTTTTATATGGACCGAGTCGGTGGGCCGTGTCGATGCGTGTCGAACCCGTGTCGGTCGTGTGTCGGTCGCCTTTTTCTGTCGACTCGGACACGTACTCAACCGTGTCAGTGCCGAGTCGCCGTGTCGGCCATGTCCGACACGCATACAGCAACCTTTTTGGAGTGTCGATGCTTCCTAGCTCATGACAGTTTTTTAGGTTTATAATAACATATGCAAAGATAACCAGATTGATCTTAGTACAAGAAACTTCACTGAATCACTCTTTTATGGATACTAATACTCGTCGTCAGGTAAGCCTCACAGTCTACACAGAAATACTTATTCTATATAAACCAGATTATACTGTGTAAACAAGTCATGGTGGGCAACACATGAAAGTGTTGGCATGACAAGGAAAGAATGGGAACGAAATTAAGAAGGGAACGAAATCAAGAACTAGCTTCTTTGTCATCAATATTAACAAGATGTGCTTATTAGAACAAAATAAGTGGCAGTTCTTTTCTATATTCCTTGAAACATATGGCTATTAAGTTATATTATAGTATAAGATAGTATCAGATGGTATAACTTTTTCTACATGCTTGGCTGACAGCAACAGGCGGATCCGAAAATGATCCGTTCACAATGTGATTAGCAATCCAATAATTTGCAGCCTCAGTGTAGTGAACTGCATCCCAGCTAATGAATTTTGAAGGGTTTGGGCAAGATATGGCACTTATTTCTGTACCATTTACAATTGCTTTGTTGCCACACCATATGTCAACACCATTTTTGTGATATCCACAACAATAGCTTAGTGCATCCTCAAATCCTGCAAAGCAAACCAATTGCTTCCTTATACTAGTTTTTGCTTATAAGCTAAGATGAACACAGCCAAAACTATTATACATAATCATTTGACAGCATGAAGGTAAAAACAAGTTTAATTTTAAACTAGCATTAACGAAAAAGTTTAAAATGAAGTTATTATTATCTCAATTAAAAAAAAAGTGAGTTATTATAAATTTTCCGGGAAGAAGATCCAGTAACTGTTATTGTGTTAAGCCCTGAAAGAGGTTTATCTGTTAAAAGAAACAAACTAGAAAGCATAATGTTCACTACTTAACTGCCCCTCTTATTGGTACAGTTTCTTGCAACTAGCATAACTTTGCACAGTATATAAATTGCATAAAATAATTTAATAACACATGGTGAAATAAGACAGATACCTTGATTCTTTGCGTCACTGATTAACTGATGCTTGGCAGCAAACATGTCTACATGTGTCAATGCAGCATACGGAAGCTCAGTTCTTAGTTGGATGATTTTATCTTTTAGTTGCGTATTGAATTCTATGGCAATGTCATTCTGATCTTTTCGACAACCAAGTTCATCAAAATATCCTGGCTCTGGATTGGGGTGATTTGTAGTGGCAATAGGCAAACAGCCAAAAGGGCCTGTGTTGTGAATCCAGAATGCTCTTGCACCATTATTATATAGTTGCTGAAAAGTTTTCATATATCCATTTTGTTACCATTTATATATCAAGAATGTGGTTATTGTGTATATGTGTGGCTAAGGAAGAACTTACATTGACTGCTGTAGCAAAGTCCCTCATTATGTCTGGAAAGGTGGCTATACATTGGGGATTGGTTAACGATCTAAAACAAGCCCCGAGATCATTTTGTCCAATATCAATAATGTAGAGAGCGTTGGAGAAGTCATCTGGATTAGGGAGATTGCTTCTATCTGATTCATTCTTGGCTGAAAATTAAAAATGGCATAAAGTCTTATTAAATTTAATAAAGATAAGTATATTACTAGCACTTCAGATAATGCTAGTGTAGATATGCAATAAATGTAGATAAGATATTGTAAATATTGAAATTTTGAACAAACCTTGATTGTAGAAGTAAGTTGTTCTTGACTTAAATTGATCAAACTGTTCGACCTGGACATCGAGTGAAAATGGGCTTACTCCATTCTGGAACCACGACTCATTTTGACGCCTGATGGTGGCGCCTCCTGTTGCGAAATTTGCACCATACTTGAAATTTGCGTTGATAGAATTTAGGTAGGCACTCAAGTAAGGTAGCCCCAATCTGTCAGCTTCATAATCACAAATATTTTTTCAGACTGTAAAAAAATTGACAAAATATATATTTGAGAATATGATAATCTTACCGATGAAGTCTATGATAAGGCGGCCATCACTGGCTCTGCCGGTAGGTATGCCAAAGTATGTCTCTCCTGTGGGTGGACCAGCCGGATAGAGAGCAGCTGAAATGCCACCAGTGTCTGAGTTTGAGTCACCAAAGTTGTATATGGCTGGTATATTACAGTCTTGAGAAATTTTTACCACACACTTTACTCGCACAATTAGTATAAACACAAGCAAAATTCTGAAGAACAACATTTTGGTTGAGGATTGAGGAAACTCACATGCTTCTGTCATTTATATATCGTAGCCACAGCCCACACAGCTAGGTAGCAGTACCTAAGTTAACTGGTATATCTTTAAGATTTAAACAATTATGCTAATTTTAGGATTCTATGAAAAATTTGATCAGATTTGTGGTCTCGTTTAGCTAGTTTAACCACGTGATCATGTCATTTTCTGAATAGGTATAAGTAAAATACTTAAATTAAGTAATAATTATGTTCACTACATTCGGACTTCCTGCTACTTTTGTTTCCGTTGGCATGACAGTGTACCCTTAGTTGTCGTGGACGTAAGCAATAATCTCTTTTTGCTTTCTGTTGCATAGCAGCTAAAATTTCATAATCAGTGGACTGAGCAAATATCGATAACTACATAGTATTTGACAGGCAACAGCTATATAATAATAATTCTTAAGGCATGTTGGATTATCTGTTTTAATCTTTTTTCTATATTTTAACCGAGTACAATGTAAAACTGATTTTATTAGCCAGTTCAGTAATTAACCATTGTAAAACTGGTTTTCTTAGCCAGTTCAGTAATTAACTGCCCTGAATAAGAAATCAAGAAAAGTAAAACATTCTTTATTAAGAGTTAACGTTCTGGTATTTTCCTTATGTGCTGATTTGCTGTAGAGAATGAGTGACATCTGACCTCCATAATATTACGCAAACACTCTGTGATTGAAGTTAAAGCATCATATATTACCGATACTAAAGAGGCATCCACTAGACATAAGCTCAGGTTTTTTGGGTTTTACTGATATAGTTATCTGATTGCTCAAGATAACAGATTCCTCTGAAAACCTGTTTATTCTTCAGCAAATGGCTTGTCTTGAGAGAAGTTGAGATAATTTTGATTGTGAAAAAGATGTAAACCTTTTCACAAGAGAAAACTTTATTGTTTTATAAAATACAACATGAAACAATTTAACTATGTCATCTACTTATAAGAGCAATTCCTCCGACTCCAACATGTATATGGCGCATGAATGCTAACTGATATCTCCTTAAACAAAGTATGGCCTGTTGAGGTGAAAGTTGTTGGCCTGTTATGTGCAAACAACTTAAGAATTTTAACAATTGCATTGTATTTATTTGCATCAATAATGCAGCATAATAGCAATGTATTTGAATATATAGCTACCTACCAACAGTAATTTGCAAAAGGTTGCAGGATAAAAACATAATTAGCTATTACAATCATAACCTAGAATTTGTTTAAAGTTTGATTGAGGTGATTTTACTAGCCTACTTGAAAGAAGGCACTATGGGAATTTCAACAATTTCTCTTTATGATGATACTTTGGAGTGCCATGACAAAAGATGCATTTCAATAAGAACATATGGATACCTGAACCTAAAATTACAAATACTGTATAATATATTATATTAATTCAATAAAAATGAAGAAAAGAAATGGACTGTTATGGAAAATTGACATAAAAAAGTGTATACTAGCTATCTCATATTCTGTAACATTTTATCAATATGGTCCTGAGTGAAAATTGAAAAATGATAAATATCATTTCTCACCTAATTAAAGATATTAGCTTATTCTGGTTCAGTTCTCAGCTTCACTTGTATGAGTGCTTATAAATTTCCAGCTTAGGGATTTCTGTCCAAGATTATATATGTTGGGATAAAAACAATGGTAAACAGACATATATTTCTTCACAAAAACAATGATATGGTTAGAAAAGTGGGGAGAGAGACAGCTAGTATTTCTGGCTTTAGAGAATAACTTCTGATATCCATTTGAAGTATACTTGAACATAAAAAGTTAAAAGTAACAGCATAATTACATGTTTCTATTACTAATGAAAAATCCAGCCATACTTGAAAAAACACTTTTTTCCTCAAAAGGAGCCTCATTGACAGTGCACTGAATATCAATATTATCTTAAGTTATAACTTGTTATATTTCTAAACTATGCAACTTGCAAGAATGTAAAAAAGGTACTATGAAAAAAGTCCATTGATGTGAATGGATATATTTCAACAACTATGACAATTGCTAATTAATTTGATTGCTGAAACTACCATACAACCGACTAAGCAGTCACATTTGTTGATGACAAAATAAAGTTACTGGATTACTTAGCAAAATAAAAAAAATGTCGTTGAAATCTGTGTGTCGAGAAAAAAACAATAATGATATGATCCGAGATCCATTAGTTTGAGGCGTCAGTATAGCGTTCCCTGTCCTAGTTAATGACGGTCAAGAGATTCTATTTACTCCATTTTATGCCATTTAAAAGCATACTGCTCAGTTCTATTTACTGTTTTTATGCCAATTCAGCCATAACTCACAAGAGATCTTGAATGCATCCTCAGAAACTGGAAGTAAGATCACAATATGAACAAATTTCATTATCCAGGAAATGCCTTTGCCTAATGATTTCTATAAACTTGAGCCTGACTGGGTTAACATTTCGACAGAATTCCAAGAGAATAAACTTTAAAATATAAATTATTGCTCACCTACAAGTCCTTACTTATTGCTGATCAACTTATATTCTGCACTGTTACTTAAATACAAGTAAATACACATTAAGGAAGCTCTTCAAGATGTTCCTTGAACTCTACCGATATATAATTCTGATTGTTTTTTGACACATGCATGTTCAACAAGATATCCTGCTTCTGTGGCTGCAGGTAAACCACCACTAGTTGTGATACAGCCACTTTCTTATATAATTTCTCTTCAAGAAAACATGACTACTTTTATTGTCATCATCTGCATCGATGATGAACCAGCGTTTGGACTATAATGGATTTAAACTTAACGAAAAATAAGGTATATGATGGATATACTTGGACATCTTCAGCAAACTGATCCATAATGTCAGAAAGTGGCTCGAGTTTGCTAAATTTTATTTTTCTAAGACAAGCACTGAGATCATTTTGATTTTTGACCAAAATCTAACATTCAAAGAACCTTAATGAAAGCTTCAAGTTAGGTAATATTCTTTGTTTATTAATAATCCTGAATTTTTAAATTTTACACGATTAAAGAAGTGCAACAACATATCTACAATGATATTATCATCTATTTCTGTGGGAAAAGTAAATTATAAAAAAATTAATCTGGATAGAATCAATAATTTAATAAGAGAATGACACATAAGTTTGGATGATACACATGTATTTTGTTTTAGTAGTAGGTATGATATGATGAGAAAAAAAACTAAAAGATAATGTGAACATTGCAGTTTTGGAGATCTCATCTTGTTGCTGAAATCCTTGTCCCTTCAGTTTTTCGGAGGAGGCTTATGCTTGATCCTTTTTTTGGTATCAACTATCAAAGACAAGAATACCTTATCATCCTAACTATGATATTACTTGTCATAAATCACCTCCAAAAATGTAAAACAACTTTCCATAATCCAGTTTAATTATCTTGCACATTGTTTATAAGTTGAATGTTGTTCCTAGACTACAAGCAGCACTTGGTCCATGCGTGTTCCTATGAAATGCATTTCTCGTCAAATTTCTGGATTCCTCTCTGCCAAAACAGTTGGCCAATTTATGCAGTTGGTAGACATATTCAAAGAAAAACAACTTTAACCAAGTGACTCCCGCTGCTACTTATAAATAGCTGATAATAAAATTCTCATGTTTGATACGTATTATAACATCATCAAGCCACCAGCTTAATGTAAGACATCCTTAAAATCTGCAATAGTATTTTAAGAAAAAGAGTTGGACTTCTCTGCTCAACCTAAGTCTGATCCAAAGCAAGTACTATAAGCAGTATTTTCAAAGTTCTTGTTTATTTATATCGTATATGGCAGTAGCATGTTCTACAATTACAGATGCAGAGCTACATAAGTAGTAGGATCACATTTTTTCACGCCTAATATAAATTTTGGAATTTTTATTTTATTTTATTTTTTCGGGGGAGGGGGGCTTGGACAGACAAAAGTACACATATGTTGAGGATTACACGGGGGCATGTCTATGACAGGCTTGGGATAATGGAATTGGTGGATCAGACATGGATCCACTGAGTATTTGGTTAGCAATCCAATGATTTGCAGACTGAGTGTAGTGCATTCCGTCCCAGCTAACGTGCGCTGAAGGCGCTGCACAAGCACCCCCAAAAACTTCAGTCCCATTGATAATTGTCCTCTGCCCACACCACACATGAACATTCCCTTCATGGCGCCCACAGCAAATCTTTAGTGGATTCATGAATCCTGTTAAGAATATTTTTGTTAAGTAGTTGAACTGACCTGGATTCATAATAACTAAAATTCTTTGTGTGCCTATCATGAGTCTCATTTTGTACTTGATAGTTGATACAACATTTTTACATGGAAAACTGTCTACCTTGAGCCTTTGTGCTGCTTATTAAGTTGTACTTAGCAGTATAGACGTCGACGTAAGTTATTGCAGCAAGTGGAAGCTCTGCCCTTAACTTAATTACTCTATCCTTGAGTTGCCTGTTGAACTCTATAGCCATGTCATTATGACCTCTGACACAGCCAAACTGATCAAGAAAACCAGGCTTTGGATTTCGAATAAATAAACTGTGCACAGGTAAGCAACCAATTGGACCTGTGTTATGTATCCAGAATGTTCTGGCTCCGCGGTGATACAGATGCTGCCAAGAACACTAAATATTAGAATAGATTATATTTCATTAAAATCGCCTCAATGAAAGGAACAAAACGCATAAACTTACTGTAACTGCTGTTGCAAGCTGATTTACTATATCCGGTAATGCTGTTCGTAGCTGTTGAGCACCAAGCTTTCTCAGACCATGAGTTATGTCATCTTGGCCAATATCGAATGTGTAAAGTGCCCTCGAGAAGTCACTAGGCCTCGGTAACCCTTTTCTACTGGATTCTGTTTTAGCTGAAGTATCATAAAGATATATTTATTTTACAGCTCATTGCTCAAACAAAATTTATTTTGCATGCGGAGTACTACTGACCTTGGTTGTACAGGTCGTTGCTTCGCAGTTGGAATTGGTCGAAGTGCACAGTCTGGATGTCAAGTGAGAATGGACTTATGCCGTTTTCAAATATGGTTTCGTCCTGCCTCCTTATGGTTGATCCTCCTGTTGCAAAATTTGCACCATGGCGAAAATTTGCAGCAAGTGAATCCAGGTATGCACTCAAGTATGGTAGTCCCAAGTTTTCAGCTGCAACAAAACCAAATTTACTCGATCAAAATTGATTAGTGACACTACTATTAATAAACAAGGTCCGCGAATGCAGTTACTAACCGATGAAGTCTACAATCAGACGTCCATCGCCAACGCGACCAGCAGGTTTATGGAAGAAATCCTGACCATTTGGGGCTGGAATTGGCAGAAAAGCTGCAGAAATTCCACCAGTATCCGAATTCGAGTCACCGAAGTTGTATATTGTAGGAAAGGCACAAGGATTCGAACTCTTTCCTGTCTGTTGACTTGCAAGTGCAACACTAGCACCCAGTGCAAGTACTATGAAAAGTTTACTCAACACAAGTGAGTCCATTTTGTGAGGAATGAATAGTAACTATGGTTTAGTTAATTATCCCAAGATGACTATTTATACACTAGACATGCAACAAAAAGATAAGCAGGATTATTAATTGTGTGCACGAGACTCATGAGGCGCCAGTGTAAATCCAAATTTATAAAATTCGGCTACATGTTCTTTTTTGCTGCAGTGCTGGAGAGATTCCGGAGGGACAAAAAGTTTTATTGTCTTTTTTGGTTTTTGTTAGATGTTAGCCGTACATGAACACAGATTGTCGACGAAGCAAGGTTGTTTTGGAAAATTTTAGAAATACGTATGTAATAATGAATGTAAAGTGAATTTTATTGAGTGAAAACAGCCCAACAGCTGGGATGCCAAACACTTTTCGGCCCATAGTAATCATTGAACTCTTAACACTTTTCGGCCCATAGTAATCATTGAACCTTTGATATATATAAGAGAATTCCGATAAATAAATATTTGATAAACAATTAATTTTATCAAATTAATTCTTAGTTCCATTCCTTATACAACAAAAACAGTGTATATTTTATCGAGAAAAAATGTTTCTAAGTACATATTTAGGGGACTAACCTGAGTACATAATATATTTTTAACAATATACTTGTAATTTTTTAAATTAATTTTATGATTACAATAATAGCCTCTTATATTAACATTAGCAAATGTTTTGTACTCAACCAAGTTATATGAGTACTTTGGAGCAATTGATGATTAATACTCCCTCCGTCTCTTTCATTTATTTACATTGGAGTTGGACACGGAGATTAAGAAAAATGATAAAATAATTGAGTAAAGTCAAAAAATGAGTAAAATAGTGGGATCGATTAATATTATATGTATAAAGTGAGTATAGTGGAGAGAAATAACATATGTAGTTACTTTCTATATTATAAAAAATTTAAAATTTTAAAATTTTTTGAAATGTAAACAATTGAAAAGAATATCCAAAAAAAAAGTATAAACAAATAAGAGGGACGGAGGGAATACTTAGGTCAATCTCTATTTTACCCTCACAATATTATTATGATAATAATATTATATTCAATAAGATGACCGATTATTTACTTAATCTCTTATATATATATAATAGAAGAACAAGATGATAATATTCCAATGATTAAAAAGTCTCGTTGAAAAGACTAAACTATCCCTATTTTTATTATTTATATTAATATATGTTTTCTAGGAATTGAACTCCGGATATTTCATTCATATATACAATCTCATACCACTACACCAAATTGTCACATATACTTTTTATCGTACACATAATATGTAAATGTGCTAAATGAATATTTTATTTAAATTTAAAGATAGTTACTTGAATTCCGCAAAAAAAAAATAATTACTTAAAAATTTGTATAGTTAATTTTAAAGAATTGAATTTCAAATATAAAATTAGGCATAATAGATAAATGGATTATTATTTTTTCATTAATCATTACTTAGTTTGAAAATATATTTCATATATTTTTAACATATTTTTTATTATAAAAAGTAATTAAAATGTACATATATAATTTTTAAAGAAGATATTTAAAATATAATTGCTTATATATATAATCTATATTGGTATTACATATTTAGATAAATTTGAATTGTAATGAGTCAATGCATTTTAATTTATTTCAAATTTGAATTCAGAACTTGGCTCATTGTTCAAAAAATACTCGAAATTTGATTACATGACCCGTCCAAAAATCATCGTCACATCCTACATTTAGTAAATTTATTTTACAAGCTCGGCGAGAATATCTTACCAATAATGTAATTTTTTTTAATATCTTATGTTAAGATTAATTAATGTGTTTGAGGTATTTATAGGGTCAAATCAATTGGTTATTTATAATAAAATTACTAACTTCATTGGTAGTGCATTATTGTTTTTGGGATTTGTCCCAATTTTAAAAATATTCAAAATTTGATATGAGATCTCACGAGATTTATTAAAACTACGATGATATATTAAATCGATTTATTTTTCATTTTTCACTTTAAAAAAACTAACTTTTTAAAAAGAATTCTTTTAGATAAACAATATTCATTGATCAAGATAATATTGTACAAATATTTTGAATTATTTTAATACTTTGAATTATTCAAATAAAAGTTATATTTATACTATATTGTAGCATTTGATCTAATGCATTTTATACTATTTAAAGACAAAATATATATTGTTCAATAATCTGAAGGAATTAACGAGTTCAACTGATATTTATAAAATTTTATCGAATTGAAAAATATTTAATTTTAAGAGAATATTATACAATGTTATAAAATTATTATATGTAGAAATATTAGAGTCGTAGTGAAAAAAACTTAAAAAACGGTTTATATAACGATATAATTACAATTTTTCCTTCGAATTCTTGAAAAAAATCATGAATGTCAATAATAAGTCTTTATTTATATAATTTATTTTTATGTCACAACCATGATTGATACTCGATTGCCTAAAAATAGATATGAATTATTTGTCAGTGATAATGTGAATACCATATATAAATTATTGTCATTTATTTATTACATAATTTTAATTTTTTAATAATTATAAATGCATATTATTTAAGTAATCAATTGCCCTACTAGATGTTAATAATGATTATACATGTACATAAATCAGATATTTAACATATAAATAATTGAAACTATCATAATTTACTAAGAAATATAATATACGATAATTTACATGTTGACACACACATAACTTAATTTTACTTTGTTAACAGTAGTATAAATAAAAAATTAACATTTTTTCCATACATACATACTTTGAATTTCAGAAACTAACATTTTTTTATTAAAATCAACTTTTATATTAATAGTAGTGTAAATTTTACATATCATTGCAAGTCATTCTGACTTAAGTTATGCAATTTTTTTTTTAATTTAAGTAAATTAATTGTAAGTTAGTAATGAACTCAGTAATAATATAGACCTATACATATAGTTTATTAAAATAAAATTCAAATTTTTTGGTCAACTCTGTATTCATATATGTTAATTTTTAGTTTTTTCTTTGTAAACATACTAACAGCATTCTACGAACTAGGAATTTTGGTCCGCGCTACGCACGCTTATTATCTGACACTTTGAAAACTTAAAAACTAAATAATCACTCTTCTAATTAATTTGTCAAAAAACAAATAATATATAGACGCACCGTATTCCTTCTTATAAATGTAAGGAATCACAACACCGTATTCTGAAATGATTATCCTTTTAATTATATTAACGAACAATTAAAAAACAAATAGATGGACCAAAAAAATATTATCGTTATATGCAAGGAATTACCTGGTAAACACTTGAATATTAATGAAAGGATTTTGTTCTCCAAAAAATTTTAAGCATTAAACAAAATATGTACTTTAAATTTTTAATGGTTACATGTGTTCTTATGGATCATAAGAAGATGCCTCGGTAATAATTGGAAAACTTTGTTCAGTGGTGTAGTATAATATATACAGTACCTCATTTATTTTGCATAATTATAGGTACTCGCAAAAATGTTGCATCTCTACCTCATTTATTTTGCATAATTGGTATAGGTACTCGCAAAGCCATAACAATTTGATATAATCTCTTTACTATGCAGAGTGTGATGGTCAGTGGTCATTTTGTAAATGTCTGATAGTGCCTAAGATGTCCAATGATGCAAAAGAACATGTGTGTGTTGGTAAAGGGAAAATATAATTTTCACAAATTTGTAGGTTTGTGAAAAATATAATTTTCACAAATTTGTAAGTTTTCTCAACTTAATTATGTAATATATATTACTCGATGGCGCCTTATACGACCAAACATAAAATAACATATCTAAAGTTCTTTTAGAGCATTTAAAAATACTCTTAATAAAATATGATCAGACCAATTTATAACTAACCAAATTCATTCAGGTTGACTCTCAATAGCACTCAACTATTAAGCTAGTGTATATCATACAACACTACATTGTAAAACTTGCAAGAACTTGTTAAGACCATTTATGTTTGATAATAACACTGTTTAATAAACTAATCAATAAATGGAGTTTCAGAATTTAAGTAAAAGATTCAATAACAAATACAATACTTAAACGAACCTCTGAACATTGTTCTAAATGCCAAAGTAGAAAAATGGCTAAGAAATTTCTAACCAACTAATTTCAAGTGTTATAAAACATTAAAGAAAATGTAAAAACTAAGAAAATCTGAGTAGTCGTGACACTATCTTTGTAAACTATAAGAGGGCACCCCAAATACATTGTTCTTGGGAATCGACCTTAACGTTGTGGATATGTTGTGAACTTGATGATTTCATTAACAAAACACCTTAGTAGATTTTACTTAGTGAAAAATTATAGCACTCGACGGATAAGGAATATAGTCCCGACGGATGACTCAATATAGTCCCGACGGATGATGATTTAGTATCCATCGAGTGAGTAGCTTGTGTAATAATGAGTCTGTAGCACATTTTTGCATACACCTTGTTTAGATTCTATAGTAGCACTCAAGTTATGTTGACTTTAATTAGATATGCAGAATAGGTTGATTAATTGTACATAGATGATGTCTTGTAATTCTGCATAAATGAAATGAAGTCAAGTGCCAGATAGCTACCCGACGGATAAACAACAATGTCACTCGACGGATGATCAACAAGGCAACCCGACGGATTATCATGTACTCGACGGATAATCAATTCAAACACCTGTTGACAGTGACAACACAGTCACATGCGTCGAGTGTATGCAAAAGGAATGTGGAAGCCTATTCAACTGGGTTTTAGAGAACAAAGAAGCATTGTCATTTCCATGATATTATAAAGATATTCAAAGATGCTGGAATAGAGTAATGAAGCATCATAGTATTAGACTTGATAGGTTTTGTTTTATTATCTTGTCTTATTACTTTGTAATCTTGGTGATATATAAACCAAGAAGTACCAAATAGAACAACAAGAACAAGACTAAGAATATTATCTTAGAGAAATAATTGTAAGTTGCATCCTTAGCATTTCTCTGTAAACTTAGTTGTTCATATTTGTAAGCAGCTGTGAGCTAATCTTGCTACACAGAGTTCTCTTGATATAATATATATCTCTGGTGGATACATTCAAATCCACCATAAAGTTTTTAAAGACTTGTGTTTTTAATTACTTGTGTTTTGATTTTACTAACTTCTTATTCCGCACTTTGCAAATCAAACACTTATATATTATTAAGATAGAACATTTTATATTTATTCTTTAGAAAGAAAAAGGTTCAAGAATTCCATTCAACCCCCATTCTGTAATTCTTGTTGCATTGTGAGGGACTAACAATTGGTATCTAAGCAAGCTCTTGAAGAAAAAAGAGTTTAAAGATCACAACAAACAGCAAGATGAACAAGAAGGATGTAGGAGTCAAGATTCCTTTTCTGAACAAAGATAATTACCATCACTGGAAGGTAAAAATGCATCTTCACTTACTTTCTCAAGATGAGGCTTATGCAGATTGCATAGAGAGAGGCCCTCATGTACCAATGAGAGCTGCAACTGGAAATGAGCCATCAGTTCCCAAGCCAAGGAATGAATGGTCAGATCCTGATATTGAACAAGTCAGGAAGGATAAGAAGGCCATGAATATTATGTTCAATGGAGTTGATGGTGACATGTTTGACAACATCATCAATTGTAAAACTGCCAAGGAAGTTTGGGATACAATACAGATTATCTGTGATGGCACGGAACAAGTCAGGGAAAATAAGATGCAGCTGCTAATTTCGCAATATGAGCACTTTCATAGTGAAGATAGTGAGTCTCTCACTGACATTTTTAGTAGATTTCAAAAACTGCTAAATGCTCTGAAGTTGCATGGAAGGGTCTATCAGACAAAAGACTCCAATCTTAAGTTCCTTAGATCTCTTCCAAAGGAATGGAAACCTATGACAGTCTCATTGAGAAACTTTCAAGATTACAAGAAGTTTACTTTGGAGAGACTGTATGGCATCCGGAAAACTTATGAGCTTGAAATAGAGCAATATGAGAGGATGGAGAGAGGAAAGAAGAAAGGAGGATCCATTGCACTAGTTGCTGAGTTAGAGAAAGAGAAGGAGATGAAGATGGAAGCTGTTGAATCAACTTCAAAGCTGTTGAATCAACTTCAAAGGTTTGTGAAAACAAGGGCAAGGGGCTGGTAGCAGAAAATGAAGATTCTTTGAGCCAAGATGATATGGAGGATATTGATGAACATCTTGCATTTCTTTCCAAAAGATTTGCCAAGATCAAGTTCAAGAAGAACTTTGGAGAAGTTAAGCCAAATAGAAACATGGTGTATAAATCAAAATTCAAATGTTTCAAATGTGGCTTAGCAGGGCACTTTGCCAGTGAGTGTAGAAAGTCAAATTCCACCAAAAAGAAGTTTGAGCCTGTGGATTATAAACAGAAATACTTTGAGTTGCTCAAACAAAAGGAAAGGGCTTTCATTACACAAGAAAATGACTGGGCAACAGATGGTCTGGATGAGGATGAGGATGTCAGCTATGTCAATCTAGCCCTAATGGCCAAGTCTGATGAAACAGAGACAAGTTCTTGAAGTAATCAGGTAATCACCACTAACCTTGCATATTTATCTAAAGCTGAGTGTAATGATGCAATAAATGACATGTCTACAGAATTATATCATTTGCGTGTTACACTTAAGTCTCTTACTAAGGAAAATGCTAAAATTAAAGAAAACAATTTGTTTTTAAGTGAGAGGAATAATGTGCTAGAGTCTCAGTTCATTGAATTTGAAAAATTGAGAATTGAGTGTAGAATTGCTAGAGATGAATTAACTGATTTCTTGAAGAAAGAAGAGATCTTGAAGAAGCAGCTTGAACGAGAACATGAGGTGATTAAGGCATGGAAAACATCTAGAGATGTTCATGCTCAAATCACCAAAGTTCAAGGTATTGAGTCCTTTTGTGATGAAGCCTGGAAGAAGAATAAGGAGAAGCTGGAATCCAATTTGATTGAAGGATTGCTAACAGATGTAGACTCGACGGATGATGAGGGTCATCCGTCGGATAACAAAAAGGGTTATCCGTCGAGTGATATAAATCCTCA
Organism: Apium graveolens; assembly: GCF_009905375.1. Taxonomy (NCBI): domain Eukaryota; kingdom Viridiplantae; phylum Streptophyta; class Magnoliopsida; order Apiales; family Apiaceae; genus Apium; species Apium graveolens. The sequence goes on along the minus strand of NC_133655.1, from coordinate 20,713,283 downwards.
TCCGTCGACTGTGAGCAAACCTGTGAGTAAAGCCAAACTTGCCAAGTTAAATGAGAAATATGGATCAGTTTCCAAGAATTTTGTTCCAGGAGAATCCAGTCAAGTGAAGAAGGAGAAAAAGGCTAATGTTGGTCATATGACTGTCAAGCAATTGAGTGACAGACTGGAAAAGATTGAGGTTAAAACATAGGCTAAAAAGAAAAATAATAGAAATGGTAAAGTAGGAATTAACAAGCATAACAACTACACACCTGATAAATATGCTCCTAGAAAAATCTGTGTCAAGAGTGGTAGTGTAAATCATTTGTCTGTTAATTGCAAAACTGCCATGCCTACTTCCATATATGTGCCACCTCATTTTCCTAACATAAATGCCATGCCTTCTATGCCTATGAATGCTATGTCTACACAGAATATGAATGTATAGTTTGCTAATATGCAATTTGCACCTAATCCTTATTATACTGCATTTAGTATGCCACAAATGCCATTTAGCATGCCTTACTGGAATAACATATTTACTAGTAGCATGCCATTTCCTGTTAATCAAAATATGCATGATAATTCTGCTGTAATGAATGGTTTCAAAGGTCCAACTCAAATGACTAAGGATGATTCTGATATCCCCAAGTCAAATGAGATCAAACCTAAGAAACAGAAAAAGAAAGCTAACAAGGCAGGACCCAAGGAAACTTGGGTACCAAAATCAACTTGATTTGATTCTGATGTGTGCAGGGAAACAGAAAGAATCTATGGTACTTGGATAGTGGTTGTTCAAGACACATGACTGGTGATTCTACCCTGCTCACAGAGTTCAAGGAGAGAGCTGACCCAAGTATTACTTTTGGAGATGACAGCAAGGGTTATACTGTGGGATATGGCTTGATTTCAAAAGACAATGTCATCATTGAGGAGGTTTCCTTAGTGGATGGTCTCAAGCACAAATTGTTGAGTATCAGCCAGCTATGTGATAAAGGCAATTCAGTAAACTTCAACTTTGAAGCCTGTGTTGTGATAAACAAGAGAAACAACAAAGTGGTTCTCACTGGTGTGAGAAAAGGGAATGTGTACTTAGCTGACTTCAACTCATCAAATGCAGAATATGTTACTTGTCTTCTAAGTAAAGTAAGTCAAGATGAAAGTTGGCTATGGCACAAGAAGCTATCCCATCTAAACTTCAAGACCATGAATGAACTTGTAAAGAAAGAACTGGTTAGAGGCATTCCTCAATTGGAGTTTTCTAAGGATGGATTGTGTGATGCCTGCCAAAAAGGAAAGCAGATCAAAACATCATTCAGAAAGAAGCTTGATTCAACAATTGAAGAACATTTGCAACTGCTACACATGGATTTGTTTGGACCAATCAATGTGTTGTCCATCTCAAGAAAAAGATTTTTCCTAGTAATTGTAGATGATTTCTCAAAGTTCTCCTGACATATTTCCTAAAGTCTAAAGATGAGGCTAGTGAAATCATCATCAATCACATAAGGCAAGTCAATAATCATCCTGATTTCAAAGTTTGAAGAATCAGGAGTGACAATGGAACCGAGTTCAAGAATTCTGTCATAAGAGCATTTTGTGAAGAAAATGGGATTTTGCATGAGTTTTCAGCAGCAAGAACTCCACAATAAAATGGAGTAGTAGAAAGGAAGAACACATCACTTATTGAAGCTGCAAGGACAATGCTTGAAGAGTCTAAGTTACCAACATATTTCTGGGTTGAAGCTGTAAATACTGCATGCTACACTAAAAATATCTCTCTGGTTAATCAAGCAAAATTCATGACTCCCTATCAATTGTTCAAGAACAAGAAGCCAACTCTAAATTTTCTTCATGTCTTTGGTTGCAAATGTTATATCTTGAGAAATCAAACTGATCAGAATGTGAAGTTTGATGCTAAAGCAGATGAAGGAATTTTTGTTGGATATGCTGTTGGTAAAGCATATAGAGTCTACAATCTTAGAACCAACATTGTTGTGGAATCAATACATGTTGTTTTTGATGATAAAAAAGATTGAAGGATTGCAAGATGGAGATTACCATGAGAGCCTCAAATTTGACAATATGGAGATGGTTAGTGATGACAGTGATGATGAAAGTGATCAAGAAACAGTATCAAAGGATAATGCAGAAAAATTCACTACCAATGAAGCACAAAATTCAACATCTGTCGAGTTGCATAATGCTTTATCCGTCGGGAGACAACCTGCTTCATCCGTCGGTACTCAAAATTCACCATCCGTCGGGTTATCAAAAGAAGCTGGAGGTCAGAATAGATCACTTACAAAAAGTTCCCCTTTCTCTAATCAAAAATCCATTAACTCAGGGGAGTTTCTAATAATCTAAACTCAATCACACATCAAGACAACAATGAGGCCTCTTTATCTAGAGCTAATCTACCTCAACAAAGGAAATGGACAAAGGATCATCCCTTTGAGCTCATCATTGGTGATGTATCTTCTAGAGTTCAAACAAGGAGAGCAACTTTAGAAGAATGTCTATACATCAACGTTCTTTCTAAGGAAGAACCAAAGAAGGTAGAAGAATCTTTATTGGATCCTGATTGGATTTTGGCTATGCAGGAGGAGCTAAACCAATTTGAGAGGAATAAGGTATGGAAGCTGGTGCCCAAGCCTAAAGGAAAGAATCCAATAGACACCAAATGGGTATTCAGAAACAAGATGGATGAAAATGGCATAGTAGTCAGGAACAAAGCTAGATTGGTTGCTAAGGTCTATTGTCAACAAGAAGGAATAGATTTTGATGAAACATTTGCTCCTGTTGCAAGACTTGAAGCCATCAGAATCTTCTTAGCCTATGCAGCCCATGCCAATTTCAAAGTCTATCAAATGGATGTCAAAAGTGCCTTTCTGAATGGAGATTTGGAGAATGAAGTCTATGTCAGTCAGCCTCCTGGTTTTGAAGATCCAAATTTTCCAGAATATGTTTACTATCTTTTGATAACACTTTATGGACTGAAGCAAGCACCTAGAGCCTGGTATGACACTTTGTCAAAGTTTCTTTTTGAGAATCACTTCACTAGAGTTATTGTAGACAAAACTCTTTTCTTTAGAAATGTTAATGGCTCTAGTATACTTGTTCAAATTTATGTAGATGACATTATTTTTGGCTCTACAGATGAAAAACTTTGCAAAAAGTTTGTCAAATTGATGCAAAGTAAGTATGAAATGAGTATGATGGGAGAACTAACTTACTTTCTTGGTTTGCAAGTAAAGCAAGTTAGTGATGGAATATTCATTAGTCAAACTAAATACATTTATGATCTTTTAAAGAAGTTTGATCTAATAGATTGCACGTCTGCAAAAACTCCCATGGCCACTGCAACTAAGCTTGAATTAAACACTACTGAAAAGTCTGTGGATATTTCAAGTTATAGGGGCATGGTTGGCTCACTTCTGTACTTAACAGCTAGTACGCCAAATATAATGTTTGCTACATATTTGTGTGCTAGATTTCAGGCTGATCCTAGAGAATTTCACTTAGTAGATATTAAGAGAATTTTCAGATATCTCAAGGGAACACCAAAACTTGGCATTTGGTACCCTAGAGATTCTGGTTTTGATCTAACTGGTTATTCAGATGCAGATTATGCAGGTTGTCGAATTGATAGAAAAAGTACATCATGAACCCATCAATTTCTAGGAAACAAGCTTGTGTCATGGTTCAGTAAAAAGCAAAATTCAGTTTCTACTTCTACAGCTGAAACTGAATATATTGCTGCTGGCAGTTGCTGTACACAGATTTTGTGGATGAAAAACCAATTGCTAGACTATGGTTTGCAGGTTGAAAGGATTCCCATTTTCTGTGATAACACAAGTGCAATTGCCATCACTGAAAATCCAGTACAGCATTCAAGGACAAAGCACATAGACATCAAGTACCACTTCATAAGGGAACATGTAATAAATGGTACTGTGGAACTACATTTTGTTCCAAGTGAAAACCAGCTTGCAGATATATTTACCAAGCCACTGGATGAATCCACCTTTTCAAGGTTGGTAAGTAAGTTAGGTATGCTAAATTACTCTTGAATCTTTATAGATTGTTTGCAAGTTGTAATGCAGCCAGAAATTTAATTGATTTTTCGGTCATGGATGAAATTTTGGCTAAGTCAAAATTTACATCTCGACGGATGATCACTATCCATCGAGTTTGATCATCTATCGGTATACTATTTGTTAATAAAATCAATTACTTTTCTGGAATATTTTATGACTCGACGGATAACTGATTAATCCTCATCCGTCGAATTATCTTATTTTTAGCCGTAGATTCTCTGAACATTATCCATCGAGTATACTTACAGTTTGTAAGCATAACACGACGGATAATTGATGGAATTTTTACAGTTTATTTTTTAAACGGCTATTTTAGGCAATTCTTATTGGTTACTTTATTTTACTTTATTATTTTTGACAGTTATTTTTGAGATAGTATACAAGTTTAATTCATTTTCATTACTTTTCTTTTATCATTCTGAAATCATCTGCTCTAAATTCTCTCTTTCTCAAAAAGCAATTATCATCTCTATCTCTGCAATTTCACTCTCTAATAATGGCACCAGTCGTCAAGATCATGTCACAAACTGTATTTATCTATGAGAAGAACAACTTCACGGCTCTAGTAAATAAGGGGATTCAACAGTCTGGTGACTACCACAAGATGATGGATTTTGTGAAGAACTGCAAACTTAACTATGCCATGCTAGAATCACCCACCATCTTCTGTGAGGTTGTTGAAGAAATATGGTCAACTGCTGTGTACAACCCAACTGATAAGACCATCACACTCACTATTAAAGGTAATGAATTCTACATTAATAGTGATATTGTTAAAGCATGTTTCAAGATTCCTGATAATACTATAACTTCACCACACACAGACACTGACATTATCAACATGCTTAACTCCATGAACTATGCACTCTCTACTTCTAAGTTAAGTGAAATTAGGAGGTTGGGTCTTAGGAAGGAATGGAGTTATCTATGTGATGTAGTTACTAAGGACTTTTCTGGTAAAATCAGTATTTTTGATTCTGTCAATATCTTTATGCTTAACATGCTTTACATGCTTGTTACTGATAATTTTTTCAACTTTAGTGATCTTATCATAATCGGGTTCACTCAGAGCTTTGGCAACCTGAGTTGGGGTTTAAGTTAAGGGAGTTAAATAAGAGGGGTAAAAATGTTTATTATGCTAGATTTTTCATGATGCTTGCTAACCATCTCTCTGAGGAAATTATGCTTGAGAACCCAACCAACAAATTAGATTGTTGGGTTCAAGAGAGAATAATTATTGCAGATTTGAACAGGACAAACCATCACAAAGAGGTTCCACTCTTCTATTTCCCTGTAATGGAAGCACCTCAGATAAGTGAGGTAATATCATCTGTCTCTACTCTTCCAACCTCACAAATTTCTTTACATTCTAGTGTAGCTATGACAACTGTGTCAATGACCCAACAGTTGCCTACCCAAGCTACCAAATCCAAAATTTCTAAATCCAAGTCAAAAAAGCCCCCTCTGGCATCTCTCAAAAGATGCCAGTTGCAAAATCCACCAAATTTAAAGAGGAGAGTGTGAAGGTGGGTAAAGTAGGTGAGGGACAGGGTGAACATAAAAGAAACCCTAAGGATAAGGTTGGAGAGGTGAGTGTTTCCCGGCCTAGCCACACTGCAGTTTCCCAACAGACTGCGGTGCTTAATAAGGAAATAAGCTCATTGCTAGTTGCATCCTCCCAAAAGGATGTGACTATTGAACAAAGCTCTCAGCCAAGAGCACAGACCAAAAGGGTAAGGGACACAAGCTCACCCCAAACCTATACTAGAAAGAAAAAACCAAAAAACCTTGGGGATGCACAGGGTTCACACACTGTGCAAACTGGTGCTAAAGACACAGTCACTGCACCTTTTCAAAGTCAGTTTGATGTGGCTCTAATAAATATGGAGTCACAGCCAAAATCTTTAGTTATTTAAGCACCTCAAACACCAAATTCTCCCACAAACTCTCGGGATATGGATATGATCAACACATCAATTCCTGATTCCCCTTCTGTAACTCTATTGGGGAAGCCAAAATCTAGTGCAAGTGAGCATCATCTTTTGGATGATTTGTTGGCTCACTTGCCAATTCTTTCAGGAACTGTTGAGACATCTGTGCCAAAATTCTCATCAATCTGCACAGAGTCCACATTAGTTTCCACTCCAAACACATTCATTTCTACTCACTCGATGGATATTGCTCATCCGTAGAGTAGTGATTGTATCCCGACGGATAAGCTTAACAGCAGCTATCCGTCGGATAGTCAAACTGCTAACCCGACAGATATCCCTTATCTGTCGAGTGTCTCTGCACAGCTTCAAATTTCATCAATTATCTCAAGTGCAGAAGACTTAGTGGTAGTACAATCACTCCTAGGATTGAGGGAAGGGAGTGAACTGAGTGAGAGTCTGGGTTGCTCCCAGGAAAAAGGAGAGAAAAAAAGTGAAAATATGCAATCCAGTTCTTCAGGATTGGCAAAAGAGAGTGTGAGGAGTACCACCTTAGATGGTGAAGGTGAGGGTGTGAGGGTGGTGAGCCAGGGTGAGACCTTGATGCAAGAAAAGAGAGAAAATGAGAGAAAAACAGTACTGAAGATATAAGGGAGGATGTTATTGTAAGTGAGGTAATGAATGTCCAGGATGCAGGCAGGGAGGGACTATCTCAGCAAACTCAAGCTGTTATAGATTCGACCTCCTTAGATGCTGAGACATTTACTCACCCTGTTCCAGCCTACCAACTTCTAGCTAGACAGGGCAATGACAATGCATAAAGGATGCTCAACTTGGTGCACACCACACAGTCAATGCTAAGAGCTAAGGATGCCATCACAGCTTTGCCTTCTACAGCTGGTGATGTTGATTATGAGACTGGTGGTTCAAAAGAATTCTTTGGAGGTGAAGATGAAGATAGTGAAGAAGAGCCATTGGACATAGGGGAGAAGTAGGCTCTAGTTCAAGATCAGGCATGCCATCATGGGCATTTTCAAAGCACTGTGATGAACACTACTTCAAGACAACCCTGATTCAACTCATAAATCAGACAAATTCTGCTCTTCAAACCACCACAAATGCCAACACCAAAAAGCTCATTCAAGCACATCTTGCTTCTCTGCAACTATAACAAATTCAAGGTTTTCAACATGCTCGAGATATAAACACTATCAAAGGTGATATTGATGAGATGAAAAAGGCCATTTCTGACAAGATGGACTCTAAACTTCCAGAAGCTACAATGCTTGACATTAAGAGACAACTCAGGAAAAATTATGATCTTGCCACCAAGATAGATGCCTTGGATACAAGAATGACAGCAATGGAAGCTTTTCTTACAGCAATTCATCTACATCAAGCTCAACAAACAGACTTGCTTCAGAAACTGGTGGCTGCACATACCTCCTCTACTCAACTTGATGATAACAAAAAGGGGGAGAAAGAGACTTTTAGGAGTGAGGGGGAGCAAAAAGTGCTCAACATTGAAGTTAGCAAAGTAATTGTGCCTTCAATTACTTTCACCAAGCCACCAGCCAAAGATAGCATTGATCTGATAAATGAAGCATCAGCCAATTTAAGAGCAGCTGAAAAGAAGCAGTTGAATCCAATCATCTGGGAGAAAATTGATGAGGATATACAAAAGAAATTTGGGTTAGTAAAGAAGCCATAAAAGTCAATCATTCATCACTCTCAAGTCAGGAAAATCTCTATGAATGAAATGAGCATGAACTATCTGGAAAGAGGACAGCCATTCTGCATCAAATCTCCAAAGGCTGAAGTACTTTTGAAGCCAAGGGTGAACTATCCAAAATCATCACTAAAGAACCCTTTGGATATAATGTATGAGACACCAAAGCATGATGAGAAGAAATTGTTGTCAAGATCCATTGCCTTCTACAAGGATCCAGCTGATTCAGTTTTGAAAAGGAGAATTGCTAAAGTTTTCAGGAATGGTAAAGAAATTTGTGTGGTGGCTGGACATCCTCAATTTGCTGAAGCAAAGAGAGAATAAAAGGCAAGATTGAAGCAAGAAAAGAAACAAGCTGCTCTAGATGCTAAAAAGGTTAAACAAAAGAAAGAGCAAGCTGCTATCTTGGCCAAGCTATAAGCTGTGAAACCAACACAACAAATTCCTGCTCAACCATCTGAAATCACTGAATCTCAAGATCCAAAGAAGCAAGTTGAACCACAAGAGAAGAAATCTCACAGATATAAGGAATTGGCCAAAAGAACCAAAAGGAAATTGAACTTTGTTGGTAAGGAATCGGAGGTTCAGTTTCCCAAGGAATCCATTCCAACTAAACTCAAGCATTAAAACCCTCAGTGGTATTTGAAGACATTAAAGTGGTGGATCATTACAGGAACATTCATGGTGAACCTATTGTACCTAAGGATGAACCAACAGACTGGGAAAGTCTACCAATTCCTGACTTCAATTTGCCAATCCTTAACAAGCCAAAGAGAACAAAGTCAATAGCAGTCAAGAAAGTGAAGTTGTCACCTCTCAAATCCAAATCTCTAACCAAAGCTCAATCCAAAGTCAACAAGGGAGATTACATGTACTTATGTGACATCAAGGAATTCTCTGATCTAAACCTCTATCTAGATGAACTGGAAGAAGTTAGAGGGATTGATGCCTACAGGAATCTACCTGAAAGGTTAGTTTTCAAGTACAAGGGAGGAAAGGAGATTTAATGGCCACTTCACAGGATCCTTCAAGAAAGCCAATTTGTGCTGATAAAGGTTTATTCATCATTCAAACTTTGGATTTAATGTAACTGCAAGAAGACTTGTTCTTAAGAAGATTGAAGAACTGAGGAGTATTAGAGCTAAAGATGCACTCCCAAAGACTCTAACTATTCCTTACACAGGGAGAAGAGTGCATCTAAGGCCCTACTGACTGATGGAGTTCATGGATGACAAAGGAGTTAGAAAATTTTTCAGATTAGAAGACCAATTGAGCATCTCTAGCAATGAGACTCTTTTGAAAATGCAAGAAAGGCTAAATCTCTCAGAATCTGATGAACTGGAATTCCACAAACAGCTCCAAAATCAGATAGAAGAAAACAACAGAAAGCTTGGAAAGAGATCCGGATCTTCAAGGAATTATATTAATCTGCTCAGGCTAGAGGAGCACCTTGAAAATGACTGTGAGCTAATCTTTATGCATTTTGTTATTTGAAGCACTATACAGTTTTATCTACTTACTTTTAAAGTTGTATTTTTAGGGTATTTTATTATCATCAAGTTTCTCTTAATTTATGGCTACAATTCCAGTAGACATAAATTGGGGGAGATTGTTGTGGATATGTTGTGAACTTGATGATTTCATTAACAAAACACCTTAGTAGATTTTACTTAGTGAAAAATTGTAGCACTCGACGGATAAGGAATATAGTCCCAACGGATGACTCAATATAGTCCCGACGGATGATAATTTAGTATCCATCGAGTGAGTAGCTTGTGTAATAATGAGTCTGTAGCACATTTCTGCATATACCTTATTTAGATTCTGTAGTAGCACTCAAGTCATGTTGACTTTAATTAGATATGCAGAATAGGTTGATTAATTGTACATAGATGATGTCTTGTAATTCTGCATAAATGAAATGAAGTCAAGTGCCAGATAGCTACCCGATGGATAAACAACAATGCCACTCGATGGATGATCAACAAGGCAACCCGACGGATGATCATGTGCCTGACGAATAATCAATTCAAACATCTGTTAACAGTGACAACACAGTCACATGCGTCGAGTGTATGCAAAAGGAATGTGGAAGCCTATTCAACTGGGTTTTAGAGAACAAAGAAGCATTGTCATTTCCATGCTATTATAAAGATATTCAAAGATGCTGGAATAGAGTAATGAAGCAGTATAGTATTAGACTTAATAAGTTTTATTTTATTATCTTGTCTTATTACTTTGTAATCTTGGTGATATATAAACCAAGAAGTAGCAAATAGAACAACAAGAACAAGACTAAGAATATTATCTTAGAGAAACAATTGTAAGCTGCATCCTTAGCATTTCTCTGTAAACTTAGTTGTTCATATTTGTAAGCAGCTGTGAGCTAATCTTGCTACACAGAGTTCTCTTGATATAATATATATATCTCTGGTGGATACATTCAAATCCACCAGAAAGTTTTTAAAGACTTGTGTTTTTAATTACTTGTGTTTTGATTTTACTAACTTCTTATTCCGCACTTTGCAAATCAAACACTTATATATTATTAAGATAGAATATTTTATATTTGTTCTTTAGAAAGAAAAAGGTTCAAGAATTCCATTCAACCCCTCTTCTGTAATTCTTGTTGCATTGTTAGGGACTAAGAATGGTGTTAGAGGATTTACAATTTGAGTTGGTGATCTTGATAATCGTGGTAAACATGCATAGTAAAATGATGGAGATTCAAGTTAAAAATAATGAAAATCTTTGAAGCCATACTATTCTTCACATTTCGTCTCATTTTGCTTAGATCGAGTCTAGTAGTTTCATATTATAACCCCCGTTACCCCTTTTCTTTACTAAATTAACATCATTTTAGTCCTATTTTACATGTTCACGATCATTAAAAAAATACTTCCATATAATATTTTTGAACTTCTTTTCGGAATAAAATTATAAATGACAAATTTATATCCACAAAAATTCAAAAAATGATAAATTCATATATCATTAGTATGCACTTTTAAATTAAATACAAAAAAGTCAAAAAGGACATGCACGTAAAAGACATAGTGGTACATGAACTCATGAAGTACTATGTTTTAGAACATGGACTATTTTAGAACTTGAGCCTATCAAACTTTTCATGAGCCGACAGTATTCGGCTTGGCTCGCTCCCTAGGCAGATCCAATCTAGGCCTTATCGTGGCCAGAATTGTAACAACCATGTCCACAACAGTGCTCAAGAGCATCACAGAGCTTTCGAGATTCAGCCAAGATTATAAAGTATGTGAAGTGTGTGTGATTGATTACCTACATACATGATAAACCAGAAAACACTGTTGGGCCATCTGTGAATTGTAAAAATTTACTAATATTCTCACTCAGTTCTTGTCAACTTACTTTTATGTCATCATCCCTTCTTTATGAATTAACTGCATTAAGAATCACATTATATTTTAATAAATTTAGCATAAACAGAAAATTCTAATACATGTGGCTAGTGTGAAGATTTCCTAATTTTTGAATTACAATATCAAAAATATTTATGAACTTTAATGTAGAAATGTTATATTTTATAAATTTAAATATTTACGCAACCACGCGCCTATCATGTGATTTATCAACGAACAACGATGGCGTAATTTCCAGGAAACAAGGCAATAGAATATAGCTCACATAAGCTTCTCAGTGTGGATAACTTTTATCTATAAAAATCTAAATAAACAAGGAAGCATTTTGGGGTTTCCATTTGGATGCATAGTCTGGGAATTTATTTGCAATCTGTATTTATGCTAACGATGAACATTTTAGTAAGCAGATCTCAGAAAATCTGCAACTTGTCATTTAAAAATGCATATGATTCATGTAAACAATTATTGCTTTTATGATTGCTTCACTCCTGATATGCCACCTCATTGAAGATCGAAATGTTCAAGACCAGAGTTACACTTTTATCGCCATGTTATCCTTAATCCTTTCGAATAGTAAGTGTTGGGCTTGCTGAGCAGGTCTAACTCCACATTAGTATGATATTGTCCGCTCTGGGCCGAGCCCTCACGGTTTTGGTTTTGGGCACCTCCCAAAAGGCCTCATACTAATTGGAGTTAGCTGGCTGCTTATATTCTAGCAAACTGCCCCTCCCACAAACGATGTGGGACAACTCCTAACAATCTCCCCCTTCACATATCGGGCCTGACACCTGTCGATTCTGCCTCCTTCAGTGTGACCAGCCTCCCCCTCGACCCATACTGAAACTCCATCTGGCTATCTGCTCCCCTAGGCCCATACTGGAATGTCCGTCTGCCTTTTCCTTGAGCCCATTCTGGGGCAAGCCCATCTGCTTCTTCCTAGGTCACTTCTGGAGCCCACGTGAGATTGTTATGGACCGTCTCAACCTGAAGCTCTGATACCACTTGTTGGGCTTGCTGAGCTGGCCTAACTCCACATTAGTATGATATTGTCCGCTCTGGGCCGAGCCCGCACGGATTTGTTTTTGGGCACCTCCCAAAAGGCCTCATACTAATTGGAGTTGTCTGGCTGCTTATATTCTAGCAAACTGCCCCTCCCACAAATGATATGGGACAACTCCTAACAATCTCCCCCTTCAAACATCGGGCCCGACACCTGTCGATTCTGCCTCCTTCAGTGTGACCAGGCTCCCCCTCGACCCATACTGGAAGTCCATCTGGCTATCTGCTCCCCCTAGACCCAAATTGGAAGATCCACCTGCCTTTTACTTGAGCCCATTCTGGGGCAAGCCCATCTGCCTCTTCTTAGGTCCATTCTGGAGCCCATTTGAGATTGTTATGGACCATTTATAACCTGAAGCTCTGATACCACTTGTTGGGCTTACTGAGCAGGTCTAACTCCACATTAGTATGATATTGTCCGCTCTGGGCCGAGCCCTCACGGTTTTGGCTTTGGGCACCTCCCAAAAGGCCTCATACTAATTGGAGTTGTCTGGCTGCTTATATTCTAGCAAACTGCCCCTCCCACAAACGATGTGGGATAACTCCTAACAGTAAGATCCTTATTAATCAATCAAAACTTGATCAAGCGACGACTTCTAGAAGTAATTGAGTAATCTTTCAAGCTCTGAAATTGTCAAAGGACTTGCACCAGTTTGAAAATTTCCTCATGTGCTTCCCAACAGAGAGATGCATATAAAATGGCTCATGTGCTTCTCAACAGAGAGAAGAAGATTAAATTTCATGCTAAACATAATGTTCAAGATCTTGCACTTGTCTGAGTTCTCTCAAATGCAAGCAAACTAGGATTTTTCTAAATTGAACACCAAAACAGCATAGACCATATGGGCACTTGTCAGAGATGTGCATGTGACACTGTCCAATCAAATTATTCTTAATTATGTAATACTTACTACTAATTAATAATCTTTTGAATATTAGTCAACTGCTGATCCTGGGACAGGGATGGAAACATAGAAAACTATGGTGGTAGAGCACGCTGCTAATGAGACAGATTTTTTCGGCATTAAGTACACAGTTCATAAAATCTGGCACTTATAAAGTTTGAACTAATTTTTCTACACAGGGTCCTCGACAGAGAAGACAAACCGGTACAGTAATGGACATCTGTACAAGAAGGAATAAATTCTGAGAAAAAAGATGCTTAAGAATATTAAGATTAATCCTCCCTAATGCAGCTCCATATTACTTATCATAGCTCAGCATTGTACCTAATCATAACCAACACAGATAGAAGGCCACCTGGCATAACTAACTACTGCAAATGACAGCTAATGACTGCCTTAGATTTTCACCTGTATATATACATTCAGTTAAATAGAATAGAAAAGGTAAGTAATTAGATACACATATAGATTGATAGATACATAGCTTGTGAGTTTAACAATGGATTTTATCTTCATTTTGTTCATCCTGATTATCAGTTGAGTTTAACATGGTATCAAAGCCAGTCAAGCTTCGAATCTGCAGATCGAGGTCTCGAGTGTTCATCACCTTCATTTCATCATCATCATCATTGTCAATTGATCGCTAATCGTTTCCGCATCGTCAATCTAAACTCAGGTGTTCATTCCCGATCTTTAGCTACTAATCTGAATCGATCTCTAAGAGACGATTATTTGCTTATTTTCGATATTTTCTCAGATTGCTTTGCAATACTCCTTAATTGTTGATTACTCTAAGATCATAATCGAAATCATCATCATCTAAACACTTAGTCCAGAAATATGATTATATCAATATCATTTTTTTGATTCATTTCTCAAATATCAAAATCTGTTATTCTAATTCTGTTTCTATGGCGACTCAAAGCAATTCGCAAAATAATGATCAAACGAATGCTAGTTTTAATGTCGATTCATCTAGTATCTACTATATTCACCCTTCCGATGCTAGTTCGAACCAATTAGTTTCTGTCAAGTTCAATGGAACTGGATATAACAACTGGAAATGAAGCATGATGCTTACGTTATCTGCTAAAAATAAGTTGATGTTTGTGAACGGAACCGTGGTTAGACCTGCAACTGGAACAACCGAGTACAAAGCATGGGAAAGGTGCAACGATTTGGTAATTTCATGGATTCTATTCAATCTGGATGAGACTATAGCACGCAGTGTGTTGTTCTTGAAATCTGCAAGAGAGTTATGGAAAGATCTTGAAGATCGTTTCGGCTTTGCTTCTATAACTCAAATTTACTCTCTTGAACAGAAGTTATCTGAGTTAACTCAAGGTCAACAGAGTGTTTCTGAATTTTACACAAGGATCAAAACTCTATGGGATAGTATTGATGATATCCAGCCTTTGCCTACATGTGTTTGTACTACATCTAATTGCACTTGTGCTTTGACAGAAAGGATTCACAATGCTCAGCAAACTCAAAGAGTGTTACAATTCTTAATGAAGCTCAATGATCGTTTTTCAGCAGTAAGAGCAAACATCCTCATGATGACTCCCATACCGAATGTAACTCAAGTCTACAGAATTGTGGCTCAAGAAGAGGATCATAAAGAATTTTCTCAAAGTGCTATAACTGATAATCTTGCCTTTACTGCAGATAGAAAGCCTTACTATCAGGGACAAAATTCTTATTCTCAAACTCAGGGATTCAGGCCAAACATCAATAATTTTGTCAAAAAGAAGCCCCATAATAACTACTATTGTACCCACTGCAAAATGGCTGGTCACAGCTTAGAAAGGTGCTTCAAGATTCATGGTTTCCCACCTAACTTCAAAGGAAACAAAGATCGAAAAGTGGCTGCTATGGTTCTCAATTCTTCAGATAGTTAGACTCCTAATGCAGCAGGGACTAACAACAATCATATTTCTGCAGAGCAATACCAGAAACTTATGGATTTGTTGAATAAACAAAACATGACTGTTTCTAATGATAATTCATCTAGCCATGCTCTATTGGCAGGTAATCTCTGTCTAATGTCTTGTTCTACATCACAGTGGATATTGGATAGTGGTGCCACAGACCACTTTTGCCCTGACTTACAATGTTTTGAGAATTTTGAACCAATTATTGACAGCAATAGTACTATTACTATTCCTGATGGTAGCAAAATTAGAGTTCTTCATAAGGGAACAGTGAAATTAAATGACAAAATAGTATTGAAACATGTTTTACATGTTCCTGATTTTCAATACAAACTTATATCAGTTCACAAGCTATGCCATGACATGAATTCTCAGTTGGTATTCACTGATAATCATTGTATACTACAGGACCTTTTGCAGAAAGATCCTCCACTGCTTCTTGGTGATCTGCAAAATGGACTGTATGCTTACTCTCCAAAGATGGTAATTGATGCTAAAGCTTGTTTTACTGCTGCTGTTGAAGAAGCTAAACTCTGGCATTTGAGATCAGGACATTTACCATTTCATCAAATAAAATTTCTACACCCAACCTGTGATGTCAAAGAATGTAAGAAAACAGTTGTTTGCCAAATTTGTCCACTGGCTAAACAAACTAGAAATCCCTTTCCTAGTAGTACTATTAAAACTGCTGTTGTACTAGAGTTGCTTCATATCGACCTCTGGGGTCCTTATCGAGTTATGAACCATAATGGTTGTACCCAATTTCTCACTATAGTTGATGACTATAGTCGTTTTACTTGGATTCATTTGGTCAAGTATAAATCTGATGTTTTTCAAGTCTTAGTTGATTTTATTCATTATGCAGAGAATCAATTTCAGACCAAAGTTTTATGCGTTCGATCTGATAATACCTTAGAATTTGCTTCTAAGAATTTGCAGCAATTTTATAAAAGTAAAGGTATTGTCCACTAAACCAGTTGCAGCTACACGCCACAACAAAATGGTGTTGTAGAACGCAAACATCGCCATTTATTGGAAACTGCACGGGCTTTGTTTCATCAGTCTAAGTTGCCAGAGAAATTCTGGGGAGAATGCGTTTTATGTGCAACCTATCTAATCAATCGAATGCCTCTTACTAGCATTGGAAATGTCACTCCATACCAACGAATCTACAAGCAGCCACCTTCTCTTGACAATCTCCGTGTCTTTGGCTGTTTATGTTTTGTATCCACAAGCAAAGTTGATCGGAGTAAGTTTTCACCTCGATCTTCTATTTCTGTGTTTATTGGTTATCCTGCAACCCAAAAAGGCTATAAAATATTGGACATTGCCACTCAACAAATATCTGTTTCTCGTGATGTCACTTTTTATGAACATCATTTTCCTTACCACAATTTATCTTCTGATTCAAACACTCATTATCATAATACTTTCTTTCTGCCACTAGTTACTACTCCTGACCAAACCTTTTTAGACAATGAGGAGAAAAGTACATATAATGTAATAGATGAACCTCATGAACATACATCTGAAGTTTCACAATCAGAAGAGTTTTCTTCAACTGATTCTACCAATACTCCTTCTACACCTCCAGTTGTCCGGCATTCCACTAGACATCGACAACCTTCAAGTTATCTTTCTTCATACCATTGTAGTCTTGGCCATACCGATAAGTTGCAGACCACGCATTGGTGTAATCTTATCACTTATGATAGATCTTTATCTTCTCATTGTGCATTTTCTGCACAAGTTAACACAATAACAGAACCACAAAACTACAGAGAAGCTTCAACTCAGCCAATTTGGGTAGATGCCATATCAAAAGAAATTAAAGCCTTGAAAGATAATCAAACTTGGCAGCTAGTAGATTTACCACCTGGAAAAAAGGCCATTGGGTCGAAATGGGTTTACAAAGTGAAACTACATGCTAATGGTACACTTGAGAGGTGTAAAGCCCGATTAGTTGCAAAAGGGTATAACCAACGTTATGGTATTGATTACGAAGAGACCTTCTCTCCTGTGATTAAAATGAGTTCTTTACGCTGTCTTATTGCGCTGGCAGCAAGTAGAGCTTGGCCACTATATCAACTTGACGTGAATAATGCTTTTTTGCATGGCACTTTACAGGAGGAAGTGTTTATGCAGGTTCCTGAAGGCATGCCCAATCCTGAGAATAAAGTTTGTCGCCTCATCAAATCTATATATGGCTTAAAGCAATCATCACGTGAATGGTTTTCCAAATTGCTTATTGAACTCACTACCATGGAGTATGTTCAATCCAAAAACGATTATAGTCTCTTCATCAAAAAGACAGGTGACCTTATTACTATCGTTGCTGTGTATGTTGACGACATAATTGTCACAGGAAATGCTGCTTCTGATGTTCATCATTTGAAATCACATTTAAATCAAGCGTTTGGCATCAAGGACTTGGGCCTTTTACACTATTTCTTAGGTATCGAAGTAGGGTATGTTCCGGATGGCATTGTTCTTAGTCAACGAAAGTTTGCAAATGATCTCCTAGCTCTTTGTGACATCGACTTTTCTAAGCCTGCAACTACACCTTTACCTCTTCACTCCAAACTCAGTAATTCCCTTGGTGATTTGCTACCTGATGCTGAGTTTTATCGATCTCTAGTTGGCAAACTGAATTATTTGACCAACACCAGACCTGAACTCTCATTTGTTGTGCAGACATTAAGTCAATTTCTTCAACATCCTCGAACTAGTCATCTTGAAGCATTAAACCATACTCTTCGTTATGTGCATTGTACCTCAGCACAAGGCATTTTACTTAAAGCTACCGATTCTTTAACCGTTCAAGCATTTTCAGATTCTGACTGGGCCTCTTGTCCAGACTCCAGACGATCCATTACTGGTTATTTGCTTTTATTTGGGCAGTCCCCTGTTTCCTGGAAATCGAAGAAGCAGAGTACACTTTCTCGTTCATCCTCCGAAGCTGAATATCGAGCAATGGCCTCTGCAGCTTCTGAGGTTACTTGGATTGTTCGACTACTTGAAGAAATGGGTGTTACTAATCTTAAACCCGTTACTTTGCATTGCGACAACCAATCTGCCCTTTACATTGCCAAAAACCCTGTTTTTCATGATCACACAAAGCACATCGAAATCGATTGCCATTTTACACGCGACAAAGTGATGGAAGGTTTGCTGCAATTATCCTATCTCCCTACTCAACACCAACTTGCAGACATCCTCACTAAAACTCTTCCTTCACCACATTTCCGAGACTTGTTATTCAAGTTGGGTCTGTCTTTGGCTCCTTCATCCATGCCCAACTTGAGGGGGGATATTAAGATTAATCCTCCCTAATGCAGCTCCATATTACTTATCATAGCTCAGCATTGTACCTAATCATAATTAACACAGATAGAAGGCCACCTGGCATAACTAACTACTGTAAATGACAGCTAATGACTGCCTTAGATTTTCACCTGTATATATACATTCAGTTAAGTAGAATAGAAAAGGTAAGTAATTAGATACACATATAGATTGATAGATACATAGCTTGTGAGTTTAACAATGAATTTTATCTTCATTTTGTTCATCCTGATTATCAGTTGAGTTTAACAAAGAATTAAGCATGTTAAGAAAAATCATGTATGACTGATCCACGAAAATATTATTAATTTATATTGTTCATCACGATAATTAAATGGCTTCAATAATCACAATCTACAATACTGTAAGATTTCTATATTATTTACAAGGGTATACTTGGGCAAAATATCGCGGGTTTAAAAAGAGAGAACAATTGGTGACTAGACAATCAATCTGACATGGCTTATAGAGAATCCGCCAGAGATTATATGCAATTTCATACCGGCTAAAATAATTTATAGAGGTGGCATCAATTATTTGTTAGAAGCCACTAAACAAGTCGCATGAACCTCAAGAAGCTTCACAATTTCTTATTCTTATCACTTGTGTGTATAAGGCTTTAAGAAACTGATACTATTTCACCTTGCTTCTCTGCTCCCCTTGCTTTCATGATTTAAAGTTGCAAACTGTTCTGCAGAACTGCTAGTTTCCAAGTAGCAAATAGAAATTGTTCAGGCAAAGTGAAAATGACAGCAAAAAACTACATGTGTGAAAACTAAAGCAGGCAACTAAAAGAGGGAAGACATTAACTTACTTGGGGGACACTGAATTATGTAACTCAGTACCACTTGTGGATGGATTCCAGTGGTTAGCATTCAATATAGAACGATCCTCATTAACTCTAGCCGATTCTGGAGGGCCAGCAAAACTTGCTGATGAGTTTCTAGAGGTCACTCCTACAAGAGCAATTATGAGATCATAAGTATTGCAATTTTTTAAGGGCGAGTAAAACAGGGAAAGTGGCATACAATATTTAGCATCAATCAATCATGCTCAAGTGTCTGTATTAGCTAATAGATTACTCAATAACTCAGAACGAGCTATTAAAAAAATAAGCAAACCTTCCTGATTTTGTATACAGAGGCAAAGTTAAATTTGCAGATGAAAAGGAACTTAAGTAGATACCTTGGCAAAAAAACAAATATCATAGGCATGTTATTCACATGCTGGAGCAAGGAGGAAATGTCAGTCTATGAAAATTTTCAATTTTCTATAGCAGACTGGAAAACAGATGTATTAAACAATATGCAATAGATATCACAATCAAGTAAGCTATATACCTTGGAAAAGTATAACAAGACAGAAGATAACGGTGAAGAGCATGGAAAACAAGTTTCCACTTGACGATGATGATGATGCATTGCCAGCTTTCATTTTTTTCAATGCCTTCATTCGCTCAGTCCTTGCCCGTTTCATCATAGCTAACTGTGCAAACTCTTTAATGAGCTTCTGGTCAGCAGCATCCAATGACAGACCTCTAGGTGGTCGAGGAGGTTTTGAAGGTTTTTTAGCACTAGACGGTTTACGTTTATCCCTCCCTATATTGTTTTGTTTTAGATCTAGAACCTCTTCTCCCTGCACCTTTTCATCCATCAACAATATCACTCTCTCTGAAGAATCCACACCACCATTTAATAAATTAGAACTCACTCCACTCTCACCCTTCAGTAGAATATCAGTACTAGCAAATCCTTTAAATAACTTGTCAAACAGATCTTTATCTAAGTTGGCAGCTGAAACATTATCTGTTCGTTGCACCTTGTCGCTAGTATTTTCACCAGCCTCAAGATCCAACCCAAATTCCCTTTCTTCCAGAGGAAGTTGATCCATCAGGGCTTTTGGTTCTCCTCTCCCAAAATCCTGTAATTCAAGACTGCAAAAAATTTAAAGATCAAACCAACCGAATGTTACAGAAAACTCATCAAATGCTCAAGAATATGCCGAAAAGGCGGAAATGATATCAGTAAGCTTCTACATTTTTTTTGCTGAATGAGCTTCTACATTTACTTAAACCAAAAGCCAGAAGTTAATCACAATCTAAGACCACTTTTTTTTACTGCTAGTCAAAATTTTCCTTTTGCTAAATTTGCAATTCCCACACTGAAATATGAACATAAGACTGTAAAAGAATTATCAAGCAAAACAACTCAGTTGTCTATAATGCATATATACATAAGCACACGTTCTGAAATTCTTGATAGCATATCATCCATAATATAAATGAAAAATGTAAAATTTCCAATTCTTTATAAAACCATGCATTTAATCATGATCAATAGAGCTTGAAAATTGAGGGTTAAAAAAACCAACATGTAGAATCCAAACTTTCTTCACAAAGAAGCAAAGAACAAAGTAGCACAAAACCACCAAAACACACATAAAAAACACAATCTTGAACCCATACATGCATCAAAATACAATCTTGCAAAATGCAAACAATCAAGTACACAAAAAAAAGACACAATCTTGAAAATGTGTGTAAAAGGATAGGAAATTTACACCTTGTAAGAGAAATCAAGGAAAGCCCAGATCCAATAAAGCTAAATCAGGTAAAGGGGGTTGCTTAAAATGTGTGTGAGTGTGTGTGACACCAGGAAGAGAGACAAGAAAAGATGAATGCACGAGGGTTTTGGGACAAGCAAGAAAGTAGTATTTATTTCATTTCTTTTTAAGTAGGACAGGAACTATACACTTCACGTTAAATATGCATTTATACAAGTACAAGATCAAACTGGAGAAAAATGCCAGTTAGCTCTGCCCAAGTACAGTATCTAGCAAATTTTAAATGATAAATATGTAATTTTTTAAATAAATTTTGTAATTATAATAATAACCTCAGTACATTTAAATTAAAAGATAGCTTGTACTCACCTTAGTTACATTAGAGCATATGCACCATTATCAGCTTCAATTCATTAATTCGTCAATTCAATCAACACAATTAGTTACTATTCACATTAAAATAACTTTTTTTCTTAATTTTCATGCACCTGCAAAATTTCATCAATTTATCAATTTCTATCCATCAAATAAATTAAATATACCCAATATAATACGAGAAAATTGGATAGTCTAAAATTACTATTAAAAGTCGAGGGTTCGTTACCACCAACAATATTAATTATAATAACTAAAAGTATATTAATTAATAAAAATTTAAATTTCGAATTATTACGATTATATATTAATATATAATATTTATATCATCAATTTCAAGATTTTATATAAATTTAAATAATATTAAATTAATAAATATATAAAAGAACCGTGTTTTGCTGGAAATTATAGGTGATAATTCATAAAAGTCATTAAAATTTGATACATTTGTGTGGGTTCCCCCAATTGAAGACCATTAACAACTCTATCAAAAATTAAAGGTTTGGTTGATGAATTAATAGAGCATCAATTTTTGATGGAGTAAAAATGGAACCAGTGCATGATAATTTTGCAAATTAAGATTAATAATATTGATGAATCAATGTTTTACTTCTTCAGGTGCATATGCTTTTAGTATGTACTTAGGACATCAATCTCTTCAAACTATATGATTTTTTTTTTATAAAAAGAAAAGAAGTATATGGTATTTTTTGTATAAAAAAAAGAAGTATATGATTTTTTTTTGTATAAAAAGAAAAGAAAAAGTATTCAACATTAGGTTATATAAAGAGAAGAGAGGTCAAGCTCCACCGACACCAAGCCTATACAAATATATATTTCATGGGGAACCGGGAAGGTTCAATTTTTGTTCTATCATGTAAGACTAGCTTTTTCTAATTGATTTGATTTAAATTCCGATTTATATCAATGAATTATATTTGGATGATATATTATATTATAAAATAGATTATATATTTAAAAATAAATCATCCCACTACTTTCGATTTAAAAAAAATAACTATGTTATTTCATTTATTTTTTAATAATTGATGTTTTTACTTATTTTACGCTTTTATTGTTAGACACACATTTTTAGTTATTTTTGACGCCTAACTAAAATTATTATTTTAAATTTTTTGATGTGAACTAAAATTTTGATTGTATAATTGTTATGAGAAAAGAAAATTGTATATCAGGCCTAGCCATGGTTATAAAAATCAATCAATTTTTTAAAAATGATCGATAATTAAAAATATTTAAAAATATTTATCTGTTTTAACAATTTTTTAACAAATTATTGATAAATTATTTAATTTTTAAAAATAGTATGATAAATCTTAAATTGACGTTTCAACCTAATAGTTAACGGCTTGCTCCCGAGTTTTTTAACGGGAAAAAAGTAAGTGATTAGGAGGTAAAGTATTTTCATCCCATTTTTGGAGTGAAAGTTTTGAAGTAAAAGATTGTAAAATTTGCATTAAATACTTTCGCTCCTTTTAAAAAATAGGGAAATGACTTTATTTACCATTATTTGATTTCCTTCCTTTTTAAAACTCGGAGTAAGGGGCAATAGTTGTGTCATCTTTCCCGTTTGTAATTTTAAGATTACGAAAAAGATTAAACCGGTAAACAAGGCGAAGCCACGAAATTTCAATGGAGGAAGGAGAAGAATACAGTGGTGTTAAAAAGGAAAGAGAGGGTGAATTTCTTTTGGGTTGGCCCACTTATGTGGAGCTTGAAAACGGGCGGTTCAAATGCTTGGAAACGGGTCACGAGTTAGTCGGGTCATCCAGAGAATCATACAGTCGGAGCAAACATTGCCGTTTGGGTCTAATTGACTCCGCCTTGTCTCTCGATAAACCCCCTCTCAATCTCTTTCGCCAGGACCCTCTCTCTCGGTAATTTTCCGAAACCCTTTCGACTTTCGAAAATAATTTTTTTAGCCCCGGCTGTTTCGTAATCCTGGTTATGACATACGGACCAACATTGCTTGTATTTTTTTAAATTGTTTTGCTTATATTTGTGCTTTATTGTGCCTGAATGTTCATAGTTTTTTTATTAGTATAAATGTAAATTGAATTTAAGTGCGTGCTCAATTTTTAATCAACGGATCAAACCTATGTCTTGCATGAAATAAACTAGCAGTGATTGAAATACAAGTTAGAGTCGAACATTAGGATAATTGTGATTGTATTGTGGATACTGCGATACGGTCTTGTAGTATTTGTAATTTGCACTCATATTGTTAGCGTTAGTTTATTTCATATTAAAATGGCTTTGTTTAGTTGTATGTTGAAAACTTGATGGAATTGCGTCATGACATTCATTGGTGAGGATGATGGTTGGAATGTATTGATATTTTTTATAGAAGGTAGTAAGGTTGTAGAAGCTTTGGAGTAAACGTTTTTGAATGTTGTATACTGATATAAATAATAAAATTTCTATTTGTTCTTTTTAGCTCAAAGTTGATATGTAAGCTGACAGGACATACAGTCAATAAAACCGAGGAGCATATATGGAAGCATATTACAGGAAGGCGTTTTTTGAATATGTTAGGTTTGTCTCTACTTTTAGTCATTTCAGTTGTTTTCCAAATTGACATGATTACACGGTAAAAATGTAATTAGTGATATTATGTCTTAAGTAATGTTATATTTTACAAAAAATCTATAGATAGTCTAGTACTCTAGTATTTAGATTGTAACCACCATATTCCTAAACCTAGAGTAATCTGTAAAATAGAGAAACAGGAGGCCATAAAGCAATCTCGGAAGGGAACAATGTTAGACCAGACAGAGAAGAATCCAGAAGAAGTCGTGAAGAAAAATCAAAAAAGCTTGAAGGACATGAAAAAGAAAAACCAAGTAGATGAAGAAGATATTAAGGAAATTATCTCTAAGGTAAGGAATATGTCTGGTAGTGACAGTGATACTGAAGATGACTTCTGGATGCCACCTTCATGTGAAAATCAGGACATTCACAGGGGTGATCGGCCAGGTTCTGATTTGCAGTTAATAACAGAAGCAGATAGTGTTAGGAAAGCAGGTACATTTTCTTTTGCAGCACTTTATTTATATTTTGTGTACGATGTTGTTAATCTATTTTATTTTTTAAATCACTGTATAGGATGAATTGGTGTATATCATTTCTGAGAAAGATGAGAACCTAAACCGTTATTTTTACTTTTAACAATAAGCTAATGCCAAGAATTTCCTGGTTCACATGACAAATTAATTCTTTTTTTGTCCTGCTGTTAAATTTTATAAGAGTACTTTGACTAGTGTGCGTCGTTGATGCAAATCAAATCATATACATGAACACCACAAGACAATTAACGTTATAGTAGTAGTGGTAAGTAGGACTCTTTCCTAGGGATTGCATTAGGTCTCAGGTAAATTAATCTAGAAAGGGTTGAACAGACCAACTGCCAGTTTTCATCATTACAACCTCTTTTTAGTTATGTCTCTATAAATTAGATAAATATGTGCAGAAGCAAAAGGAAAAGATACCACGTGAGCAATTCATAATAGGTCCCAAGATCTCTGACCAGAGTCTTTGTTCCTCTTCTGGACTCGAGAAGTTTCTATGGAGAAACCTCGCTGGGCGCTACATGGTTTTCCAATAATTAATCTAATTTAATTTTGAGTTTTTTAAAACCTGTAGAATAAAAATCCTTTGCAGCTGTCACTTCTCCAAGTAGCCTTCTTAGTACTTTTCTCTTTTCTTCTTTTACCTCAACTGGCCTAACACCTTGTCTTTTTCTAGGAGTTGGATTTTGAACTGAAAATCACCTCCTTAAGGTTTTAATATTAAACTAACACTACTGTTTAGTGTTTATAATACTTTCAGCTTTAATTTTAAATAAGCATATGATATAACTATGGATCTATAGATAAAGCTTTATATGACAGCTTAGAATAGCTATATATTTTGAGCTTGGTAAATTTAAGTTTGAGCAGTGTATTGATAATATAAATAATTATTATATATTGACTTCATATTTAGCTAAAATTAATTGCAAGATAATATAAAATGGTCAAAGTAAGGATTATTACATTATGTGTACAATCCATGTTTGGCTGTCAACAATAATGAAATGACAATCGCTGCCAGCAATGACCCTTAATACTGTACAGAAACCGGATAAACTACCGAGCTTTTCTTCATAAATTCGACACCTTAGTATACAAAATTACAAATTTGAGCAAGAACCTGTGCCCACTGCCCCACTCGCACCTTAACATGGGTCTGCCACGTGAGTTATTGGAACTCTATCTAAGTAACTTTTATCTTTCTTCTTGGACTTAGGACAATTAATTTAATTAGTGATTTACACATACACTTCTGCATTTTTCTTGTTAGAAAATTTGACAAGACGTATGCAACCATATAAAGTGGCTGCAAACTGTTGCAAGTAGCAAGCAGATTTATTTAATGGACATTCTTGGTTATAATTTTCTTTCCTGGTAAACCTGAAGCAGGGCTTTTGTATTGTTTGTAGAGCATGTTTTTCTGCTTATAAATTTAAAATTCTGAAAGTTCGACTTGTCGCTATGCTCATATATTCTGTGCTTCAAAGTTTGAAAAAGGAGAAAAGAGAAGAGAAAAAGGAGGAGATTTTAAAATTTTCCTCCCGAAGTGTGCTCCTGAGTCCTGAGTCTTTAGAGGGGAGAAAATAACTGATCCTGGAAGAAAATTGCCTATAATTTTCCCCTCAAAACTTTCTTCCCAAAAATGGGAAGATTTGGAAAGACCGTCTCGCACAAGTTTTTAAATAGGGCTTAATGCTCCTACGTACGTACTCACCTAATTAGGTGAGTACAAAGAGATTTTAATGTGAATGCAGGGAGTAATTACAAAATTTGATTAAAAAATTAGAACTCCACCATTAAAAATACATTGCGTACTCATATAAATCCCCAAAGTACGTACTTAGAGCAAGTCCAGTGCATAGCTATATTTAGTCTTATAGCTATAATATAGGACTGAAATCATAAAACTCAACTTCAATGAATAGCTATACATTGATGGATAAATGCATAAACGGATGCTTGGTCTTATATTTGAGATCAAGGATGGCTATATAGCCATCCTTGCCACATTATCAAATAACTAATAATGAAGTGCAAAGAAGTCCACTTTAAAATAAAGTGAATGAGTTGGACAAAATGTTAGCTAAATATGGAATTATTTGGTTGTAAAATAAAACTAGCATTGGGGTGCAAGTGCTATTTTAGTACCAAAAACGACTTTTTGGTGCCATATTATAGCAATGGCTATAGCCATTTTCCATCTAGCATTGGACTTGCTCTTAGGGGCATTTTTCTCTTTTGAATAATACCCTACATGTCCTTTTTTACATTACTTTTTCTCCCTTTCTACACTAAACTTGGGAGCATGCAATAGAAAGTTTACTCAATTTTTTTTTATTTCTCTTCTCCAACCTTATATCCTCTCTACTTTTCTATACTTTCATAAGAAACTTTGGAGCACGAAAGAGATCTGACATAGTTTTGCCTTCTGCCTTGTTTCTGCTTATATATTATTGCTGTGAAGGTCACAAACAATCTAACTTTCTGGATTTGTGTAATATTATAATCATGCAAGATTAACTTGTACATATGTGAGGTAATTGGAAAAATCAGTTTGTTAGTGGACTGAGTTCACCGAATTTAGGTTATTCACTAGAGTTCTATGCTATCTTGCACCCTAGGTTCACTTGCATATAATGGTCTATTTTAGGACCAGTTTTTATGACTTTGTTGACACTTGCATATTTCAGGATGTGCAGAAGCAGAAAATGACGATTTAAAAGAGCTGCCTGACAAGTATGTTTTTTTTTTCAATTTTTGTTTTCAAATTTTTAATTTTTCTCATGTATAAGTATAATGTAGGATGTACATTGTTGATGTCCTATATGATAATCAGGGTGAAGCGATTGTCCATTGAAATTGGTCCCAGTGCCTTTGCATCTAGAAAAAAGAAGAAGAAAATCAGCACGGCGTCTTAGATTAAATGGAACATGGACTAGTACTCAACTGCCAATTATTTTGGAGGCTGTATATTTTCCTTGCAAATCTGCATGTCACTAAACAACCACAGTAGATATCATATTATCTTTTTTAGTTGTGTTGTGGTACAGAAATCTGACTGCTTACAGTTGCCTTCTCTGAGGCTCTAGTTGGAACCATTGTGGTATGAGTACTGGCTTTTAATCTATATATATCCGGTTATTCCTAAAATATTTTGCGGCTCTAAGCCTCATATTTGATCCCAGTTGGCATATCATATCTGAATATTTTTATTTTTAACATTATTCTTATTATATTTCAGCTTTATTCAAACCCAGTAATTTTATAGTCAGATAATTAAATAGAGGTAGCAATCAAAACACACTCCCCTTTTACCCTTGGGTGTTTGAACCACTTAAGCTGAAATAGAGCTTTCATAATACAGTTTTGGCCTCTTGAACATCTGTCTAGTGTTGAGCCGTGTTATAAATTTGTACTTGCATGTATCACAAACTTGTAATTCATAAAAGAAAAAGAAGAGTAAAAAGGTTTTTGGGTTCCGAAAAATATATTGAACAAGCTCTCTTGTTTCGAGTACTTCTTTCTAATCCCCAATTTCTCTACTTAAAAAATAAAATTGCCCAATACACGATAATTGCATATTAATTACAATTAATATACATAATTCCGTGGATATGTAACTTACAAAATAATTCATATTTATAAGTACTAGCTTAAATTCCGTGTGATGCACGGATTCCCGTTAATATTTAAAAAATTTATTTATCTTGTCATATTCTAGTTTTTAAAATATTTTTGAAAATATATAATAATTATAAATTTATAATAAAAATAATAAAATAACTTGAGTAGAATAAGTAGACCGTGTCTAGTGGTTTAACAATTTAGTAATTTAGCGGATATGTAATACTATTTTGTTTTTAAGTAATAGGATACGTTATGGTCGTAGTTTAGTAGAATAAGTACACTATATCTACTAGTTTAACAATTTAATAGTTTAACGGATATATAACACTGTTTATTTTTTTCTTCAAATAATAAAAATAAGGGAATAACCGTTGAACCAAATTATATCCAATTTCGGTTATTATAATATAGTACTAGTTTAAAACCCGTGCGATGCACGGATTGCACATATTTTTTTTTAGTATAATATATAATTTTTAAAAAATTATTTTGAATTGATTATTAAATATGCTCATTTTAAATTTTAAATGATATGATTTCATACTAAAAAAGAGAAAATGCAATATTTCCATTATGTTTGGGACATTAGAAAAATACTATTTTTTCAAAATATTTGCTTAATCGATTAACTATAAGAGCTATTTAAAAAAGATAATAATAATTTGATTTATCTCGTGTCAGTGGTTTACAGTATTTTATTTTATCCTGATGCCCATTACTCCGACTAAATCCAACTGATTATTTTTAGTATAATTTTATTTTTTTTAAGTCCGAATCAATTAGATAATTTTGTTTTATCCCAGATAATTATTATATATGAATTTGTTCCTGTTGGTCAAATTATATTTTGATTTTAATTTTTCATTTTGTGTTAGTTTGGATCAATTGTGTAACAAACTTTTTATCATGAATGAATAATATATATTAATTTGTTAATCCTAGTTCAATGGTATATTTTTTTAGTTAGTATGCTGAGATTGGGGTGGTAAACTTGTGCGGTGAATTCTTTCAGCCATCTAGCTAGCTAGCTAGGTCTCCGATTAGAGTATTTAGCCGAGTTAGTAGTTGTTTGAGTTTCCCTGGTTTGTCTGTCTTGATTTCTGAGTAGTTTGTGTTTTAGTAGTTGAGATATATTTGTTCTTGTTATTGTGTTTTTTAGCCGCACTCATGTAATGTCTCTACTTTAATTGGGACCTTCTGTTTCTAATGATTTAGCCTTCCAAAAAAAAGTTAGCCGGATCAATAGTATTTATTATTTTGTCTTAACTTGAGACGCAAAATATCAACTAATTACATTTAATTTGCTTAAATTTATTTCGGCTCGAAATATTAATTAGAATAATGTTGAAAAGAATATAAATTGGTAAAAGAAGTTGACTTTAATATCAATTATAATGATATAGAGTTCGATATGAAATAAAATTTAAATTGTTAGAGGAAGTTGACTTTAATTTCGGTTAGAATTAGAATTGAGCAACCTACCAATTAAAATTAGAATAATAAAATAAGGGTAATTAAGTAAATTTAGCAAGTACCAACCAACCGACTATCAAATTTTTAATGTTTTATCTATTATAATATAGTATAGATATATGTATTTATTATCTACGAAGTGTTTGGCATAACAAGTCAAAAAAATCAACATCGCCCCCTTGACTTCTTTGCCGAATAATTTACATGACTACCAGATTTTCAAGTTTATAGTTCTCAAATTATTCTCACTATTCATTATAATAACTTTCCACAAATAACGAACTGACGTATTTTCGAGTCTAATTATACTAGCATCATCGACTCGCCGTCTTGCCAAATATTTCTAGTGATCATTATTTTTAATCATCCACCTTTATTCGTTAAAACAATATCCATCATGTCATAAACTTAACATTCCAAAATCAATAAAAATGACAATTTTAATAAATGGTTTCTCAAATTTATGACTAGTGAGAAAGTCCAACGCATTTTCACTTTTATCTTTTACAACACATTTAAATTTCTTACATTCTCATCCTCAACTTCATCAAAACTAGAGTGGTGTATCAAAATTAAAATCATATTATTAGTTTTACAAATTCAGACACGTATACCTAATAACCCATTTATACAACGTACTTGATCATGATCATCTTTATAACCTCTCATTGTCTTCAGTTGGTTAAAGAGGGGATAACTATCCTCTTGGTCACAGGTTCGAATCCCACGGGAGGAGAATTTATGATTATGCCTCCTGAGCCAGAGTATGTCGCTTAAATGCGGTTTACCTTGGTTCACGTGGTTTGCAGGCTATTGCATGAGCCCGTGGGGTTTTTTTATCGTAGGTAACCTCAGCCGCTACCCTTCGAGTGCGCACTGGGTAAATCTTACGGGCTCACGCAATAGCCTACAAACCACGTGAACCAAGGTAAACCACATTTAAGCGA
The DNA here is from genome assembly GCF_009905375.1 of Apium graveolens. Lineage (NCBI taxonomy): Eukaryota > Viridiplantae > Streptophyta > Magnoliopsida > Apiales > Apiaceae > Apium > Apium graveolens. The sequence goes on along the minus strand of NC_133655.1, from coordinate 20,682,827 downwards.
CAGACTCTGACTCAGGTGACATAATCATAAATTCTCCTCCATGGGATTCGAACCTGTAACCAAGAGGACAGTTATCCCCTCTTTAACCAACTGAGCCAACCCTTACGGGCTCCCGTGAGGTTTAACCAGTGCGCACCCGAAGGGTAGCGGCTGCAGGTTCTCTATGATAAAAAAAATTAAATTCACAGTTCACTTAAAAGACCAACCAAACATGTCAAGTCAGTCAATCGATGAAACAACATTATATACATCGAACTTCTGACTACTTCCATATGATAAGTTCCCTAATTTTTTTTCGAATTAATCGGTTTCTCATCATTACTCAACAAGATATACAACAGACTACAATTCCGCATCCTAAAACGATTAATCATTTTATTCAAAAAAAATTCTTAATTTAAACTCAACTTTTAAATTCTGAATTAAAAAACTCTAACATTAAAAATATTATATCTCTGAATTCGAGTTTCCTGAACACATGAGAGTCTACCAAAATGTTTCCTCGGAAACCTTTTAAACAAACTCCGATTTTCAAAGGACAAATACAATTGTTTAATTTTACACAAATTTTTAGACAAGCTCCCACTTTTTGAAGTGAAAACACAATTGCTAATTCGCTTCTAATATCTGCCTTTTTCAATTAGACAATCCTCAAATTTAAAACAAACTTATTAGTCTTATATTTTCTTTCTAAAATTCACTTATGAACTTGTGAATTTTTTATCTTTAGGAAAAACAAATAACTCCTACATTTGTTTCTTTTATGTTAGGTCCAAAAGGTACATACAGAGGGGAATTCATGTATGTTCTTCGTTTTAAGACTATTAATGCAACGAAATATAAAACTTTAAAATGAAATAAACAAACACACATATTTCTGGGTAAATATTCTTTTATTCAAAGTATATATACTCGGAGGGTTTACTTACAACTCCAAATACAAAAATTGGAAGTAACAAGTATAAAAAGAACCAACATAATAGGCTATCAATCTAGGGTTCTTTTTATCACTCTAAAAACTTATAACTCTTATCAAATGATAATCAATACAATCAAAGAAGCTGTAAATGATGAGTGTACCAAGATGTGTAAGGCTTTAATGGTGTGAAATAAATTGGGAATCAATCCTCTCCTTAATTTCAATAAATGAAATCGAGCTATCTCCGAAGAAATTAATTATGTAGAGCTTCGCCTTGTAAAATTGCGGAGAAGATATATTTCCAATATGCTTCTTTTGATTATATAGGCTGATAGGTTGAGGAGAGAGAGAATAGCATACGTGACTTAATATCCACCAAGTATAACAATTGACAGCTTGCATTTGAAGTTCACTTGTGCCTGGTATGTTATTAAATAGTCACTTGCGCCAAGAGTACTATTTGAGCACTTAGAATCTTCAAAACATGACAAGTTACACCTACTAGGAATATATTGCTTTGTACTTGCGCCAACTATGTCTAGACATCTTCTTTACTTGGTTTCTTGCATCATTTGTGCCTACTTGAACACTAGTTACTTGTAGTTGCGCCTAGAGCTTGTTCAAGGGCATTTTGCCTTAGACAAATCTTCACTTGCGCCTTCTACTGACTAGGGAGCCCTTGACTTGCGCCTACTATAGCTCCTGGAGTTTCAGTTGTGCCTACAAGGCCTCCTAGGGGGATTTGCCTTAGTCTTATGAGTTTTTTGCACCATCTAGGGACCTTATATACTCCACTTGCGCCAGGGAGCTTCCTAGGGACTTTTTGCCTTGGATTTTCTTTTAAGTTGCGGCTACAAGGGCTACTCCAATGTTACTTGCATCTACATGCTTTCCTATGAGGGTTTCTCCTTAGAAAATATAGCAACTTGCGCCTACTAGGTAAGCAATAAGGTTCACTTGTTCCTAGAGTGAACAACATGCATTTTTGACTTAGATTCTGCTCATGTTTCTTCTCTGTTGCCCCTTTTGGATTGTTAGGTCACACAACACTGTAGAAGGGGGTTGAATACAATGTTTAATACAATCAAATCGATTTAGAACACAAGTAACAGAAAATAGATGTATTCGATATAATAAACTCTGTTACAATGGAACTGTTCTCTCTCAGTGATGAACAAATATCACGAGAGCTGCTAGGTTACAATGTATGATCTTCTCGATAATGATAACACATATAGTGTAAACCTATGTCTGTGTTTATATAGTACATAGTTACAAGATAACTTTTAATTGATATGAAATATAATTCTGTCTCCTAAAATATATCAATCAGATATCTTATATAATTCCCTTGCATATCTTCTTCTGTATTAGTCTCGATCTTCTACTGTTAATCAACTTCCTTCCTTAACTGTAAGTCCTCCCGTACTTAAGTTCTGATATGACATTAAGTCCTGACTTCCAGTAAGTACTGATTCCAGTAAGAACTGATTCCAGTAAGAACTGATATTTCCTGTTTGTTAAGATCTGAAAACTAAACATGAAACACATTAGACATGACATCTCAAATATATCCAACAATCTCCTCCAACTTGTAAATTATGCAAGAATATACAAGTTAATAGATTTGATGATGTCAAAAACATTTAAGTTCAAATGCAATAAGAGTTTAATAAGACTATCAATTACAACTTACAGTCCTTTTAGCTTTACCAACTTCACTGGATCAATCTGAATCCATAATGATTCTTAACAAAATCTCTTACCAGTTTGTCTTCAACTTTCCTCAAAATTTCAACTAACTGTGCTTTGACCTGCATCAGTTCTTCATCTTTACTATCACCAATCTGATAAATGGCTGTTCTGAGAGCTTGAATGGATGTTCTTTCAAGTCCATCACCAAGTCTGGTAACTTTAGGATGTGAAGAGTTTTCATTATAACATAAGCATCTTCCTTTCAGAATAACTTCCACCTTAGCAGAATTCTTCAGCATAGAAATTTCTCTTCCATCATCTTCAGTAATCATTGGACTGTAATGAGAAGTCTTTGTACCAGAGATTCTGAGTAGATCTCTTATAGCCTTCAAAATGTATTCTGACCATCTTCTTGTAACATCAGATTTTACTTCCAGAAGATAGTGAATATGTTGAAGCTCTCTGACAGACTTCTTTAGTACATCAGTATTAGCTAGTCTATGAGTCCTTCCATCATTGAGAAATATGATCAATTTCTCTTTTAGATTCTCCTTATCATGAGCATCTATCATAACTTGAGCAGACAACACTTTGTCAAGGTGCTTTTGTTTGATTTGCTCATATGGTTTGTCTGTCAACATGAAAGGATCTCTTAGAGTATCTTCTACTCCTTTTTATATCTTCTGTTCATCAGAACCTAATCCAGCTCTATCTCTAGGGTGCTTGGCTCTCAACCCAAATATAGCGAGTTGATTAATCATGAGATTGGATTTTGGTTCAACTGGAGTAACTTTCTTTCATAACAGCTTCTTCTTATCAACAATTGTCATTTTATTCAAATCAACTTGAACATTGTCAGTAGTTGATGTCTTGATAGCTTGATCAGAATTTGTTGTTTTTTCTATAACTTGTTGTCCTTCATTCTGAACAACTTGAGCAGTGTCAGAGGTTGTTTTAGATTCTTCAATTATCTTTCTTCTTTTCAGAATTTGAACAGTTTCATCTTCAACAAGATTATCATCAGTTACTTGAACCATTTTGCACACTGATTTCATCAGAACTTGAGGAATTTTCATCTCCAGTGACTTGGTTGGTTCATCAACTTTTTCTTTCCCTTTGTCTTTAGGATCACTCTCAGTCTGTGATCTAGTTTTGAACTTTGAAATTTCAGAATTTGACTTTTCCTTGATCACAATGCCTTTTTCCTTAGGCCTTTGAGGTTTCTTTGCATCAGAAGTTTTAGACTTAAGATTTGTCTTCTCAGTTGCAAATCTAGCTTCTTCCTCCATGAGAGCTTCTAATTCCATTCCTGGATTGTGTTTCAGAAATAATCTTCTTGCTATCTCCTCATCAAGTGTCTGGATTTTAGGATCTTTGTAATAAACATTAGTCTGCTTCCCTTTTAGCTTCAGAGTTTGCATAAACTTCTGAGAGTCTTTTGATCCTGATTGAATCAAAATATCAGAACTTGACATCAGACTTTGTTTATCAGCACTTGACTTCAGACTTTGAGTATTTACAGCATCATAACTTTACTTGTTCTGTATAGAAGATTTTCCTTGAACTTTTCTTTGACCTATGCTCTTTTCAGAGTTTCCCTGGTCATCACCTTTATCATCCTTCTTCTTCAGTACTTGAGTAGGTGAGCATTTGGACTTAACTACCTTCTCCCCCTTTTTGGCATCATCAGGAAGTAAGAGAGAGAGAGAAGAAGTTCAACTAAAGATTGGATTTTATCCAATTGAGCTTTCTGAGAAGCTTGATTAACCAGAACCTCAGCAATTTGGGCATGTTGCTCCTCTTGAACCTTCTCAATGGCTTCAATTTTCTCAAGAGTAGGTCTGACATACCTATTCTTGTCAAGCTTGAGCTGTAGATCTAGCTTATCAGCTTGTTCCTTGAGTGTATCAACCTTAGCATGAGTAATAGAATGTAGACCATGAATACTTCTTGTACTCATAGCTGTAACCTTGAGTTGAGTCTTGAAATCAGAATTTGATAATAACTCATCAGCTTTTGATACATGCTCTGTCAGAATTTTGGTGCATGGAATAAAATCTGAGTCATTCCACTTCTTGGTCCACTCAACTTTCCTGTGAGTTTCTTCCCAAGGTACAGGAGCATCCTGTCTAACAAATTTCTTCACCAAAGCTTCCTTTCCCAGAATAGGAACTAGAGTTTCAACAAAAATACTGTCTCCAGAACTTGAGGAAGTTTCATCATTTTCTGACAGTACAAGAGTGTGTGATGCAATTGGAGATTTAAGAATAACATCATCTAAATTCTGATCATCATAATTTATCTCCAGAGCTGGTCTCTTTGATGTAGATGGTATCTCAGCATATAAGATTGGAGATTTTACTGTAGATGGCTGAGCTTCAGTAGTTGGAGCTTCCAGATAAAGAACTTGAGGTATATTCAAATTGTGAATATCTATCTCGGAGTTGTCAGTTTGTTCTTTAGCATCATCTGTAGCTTTTATTGGAGAGTCAGGAGAGGTTACCACTGTATCAGTAGCAGTGTCTGTGGCTTGAGCTGGAGAAATCAGAGCTTCAATAATGATTGGTTCTTGTGAGATCAGAGATTCCTGATCCCCTTCCTCCGCTTCTTCATTATCTTCTGATGAAGGTTTAGCCAAATACCTCCTAGCCTTCATTTTCTTCAATCTCCTTGACAAAGAAGGAGTTGCTGTTGCAGCATCAGAATTTACAAATTTCCTTGTCAAAGTATCAGAACTTTGAGCTGCTGTTTCTTTCTGAGAAGTAACATTCTCAGCTTTATTTATTACAGGTTCTGATTTAGGAACCTGTGCTTCAATTATTTCATCCTCAAAACAACAAAATTTATTATTGACCATAATTGTAATCAAAACATTTATCACAGGATAAAGTTAAAAATAGATGAAGTAAAGATTAACAAATTGCAATTAAAACATGCAGAGTCACATAATATGAGAAACAAAGACTAAATCTTACAATTAAAGGAAATTTCATTAATATATCAGATGAGTACATTTCATGAAATTTATCGATTACATGCAAAAATTACAAGATAGTCCTATTCTAAGAATCTTAACATCAACAGCCTTAGTCCAAGAAGCCTGACAAAGCTGATGATGAAGAGAAACAGATGGATGACATTTAATTCTTCTTCCTACTTTCAACAAAGAGAACAACAAGATGAATGATTTTCTCCTGCTATTTAAGAATACGAAGATGAACTTCTCTTTGGAAAGACAACAGGTCATTTTTAATGTTGTCTGGAAGTTGAATCCAGATGTCGAATGGAATATTGTTGATAGAATATGAAGTCGGAATTCCCTTTCGTAAAATGGTCACAGTGTCTGTGCCATAGCAGTAAAACTAACTAAAATGTGCCATTGTTTGAGAGAAAGGAAAAGGTATGATTTTACCGAAGGATGATCAGTCATTTAAATAGCCAATGGAATAGCAAAGGACGCGAGGACTGTTTAACAATTAAGAATAAAAATAATGATGCCTCGTCTCCCTAGACCGATGTGTAATAATAACAGTCAGTAAAAATTTAAAGCAAGAGTTAATGAGCACGTAAAATAAACAATAATTACTGTGCACATGCAGTTTTTCAAGACCAACACGTTTATCACTAACCCATAATGATTATGACTATTTTTATTTTACCCAAATATATTCTGATTTAAATATGACTGTTTCAGATTTTACCACAAATAAGTCAAGTAAATAAAAAATGTCACGTAAGCATCAAGGATTCCATCAGGATTTAATATCAGAACTTAACTTATATCATATTTTAACAGTCATCAAAATCTAGCTTCTGTACTCAATAAGTGAATGTTTGTTTCTGTAATTCTCTGTACAAAGACTGACTTGGTTTCTTCAGAGTTTAATCATCAGAACTTCCATCAGAACTTATCATCAAAAATTATGCAAATGACACTTGATACTGTTTGTCAAAAACAACTTAATCACCACAGTAATTTTCATCATTCATATGAAGTGAAAGTGTGTGCATTTAGCAAAATATCAGATAAAGATTAAAGTCTGATAAACTTCAGTACATCTTAGAAATAAGGCATAACTCAAAAAAGTGCTTAAAATCTGTCATCAATCATGAAGTCTACTATAGAAAAAAATTGTGCATGAGTCCACCTCAACTGTTTGTGCTCATTTTATGCATCTTTTGAAATTTCTTTTTACAGTGGCTTCTCAGTGTAAGTGAGTCACGTCTGCTTATCAGAATTTATGCTATTGTTAGAGTATTTCTCCAGTAATCAGAGAATGTGAAAAGTCACCAAGAAAATTTATTTGCTTTTCTAATGCATATTACTTAATACCAGCAATGCACTTGGGTCTTCCCTTCCACATATTTACTCTAGATCTCAAAGGAGTACCTGCCTTTTATTCTTTTCTTTTCTTTTGATAAGTGAGGCTTATCAGCATGTAGTTCATCCCTAAGATTTACTAACATCAGAATTTGACAGATGAAAAACAAAAATCTAGTTTGTGACTTAGTAATAAGATACACAAAGTAAACTTGACTGAGCTCAATATCAAAATTTGCTTGTGTTAATGAGTTTCCACATGAACAATTAATTCAAACATGGGATTTCTAGTATGTTAAAGACTACTAGGTCAGCATCTAGCACAGTTATCCTCATTGGATTGAATAGTCACAGAACATTCAAAACACTTATCAGAGTATATAGATCCACATCAGATAACAATCAACATTTAATGAATTTTCAAATTAAGCACATATTATATAGAGATAATACAATCTGTAAATACTGATCATAAAGTCTGATGCATGAGAACAAAAACTAAGCAGATGTAGAGAAAGAACCTGAAACCATTTCAAGTTCATTTACCAATCTTATAAAAGTAGCTTCACATAGTGGTTTTGTGAAGATATCTGCTAGCTGTTGATCTGTTGGAACAAAATGCAATTCCACTGTACCTTCATCCACATGTTCCCTTATGAAATGGTACCTAATGCTGATGTGCTTTGTCATTGAGTGTTGAACTGGATTACCTGTCATTGCAATATCACTTTGATTATCACAATAAATAGGGATTTTAGAAAATTCTAACCCATAATCCAGTAACTGATTCTTCATCCAAAGAATCTGTGCACAACAGCTTTCTGCAGCAATATATTCTGCTTCTGCAGTTGATGTAGAAATTGACTTCTGTTTCTTGCTAAACCAAGAAATCAATCTGCCTTCAAGAAATTGGCAGCTTCCACTAGTGCTTTTCCTGTCTATTTTGCATCCTGCAAAATCTGCATCTGAGTAACCTATTAGCTTAAAATCTGATTCCCTAGGATACCACAATCCTAAATCAGCTGTACCCTTGAGTTACTTGAAAATTCTTTTCACAGCTGTTAAGTGAGGTTCTCTTGGATCAGCCTGAAATCTTGCACAAAGACAGGTAGCATATATGATATCAGGTCTACTTGCAGTTAAATAGAGTAAAGATCCAATCATACCTCTGTAGTTAGTAATATCTACTGATTTACTAGTATCCTTATCTAACTTGGTTGTAGTGGCCATGGGAGTGGATACAGTTGAACAATCTTGCATTCCAAATTTCTTCAGTAAATTTCTGGTGTACTTGGATTGACAGATAAAAGTGCCTTCTTCATTTTGCTTGACTTGAAGGCCCAGAAAATAGCTGAGTTCTCCCATCATACTCATTTGATATCTTGACTACATTAGCTTTGCAAACCTCTCACAGAGTTTGGCATTTGTAGAACCAAATATGATATCATCAACATATATCTGTACAAAAAGTAAGTCCTTTCCATGGTTGAGGTAGAATAAAGTTTTGTCAATTGTGCCTCTGTGAAATCCACTTTCCAGAAAGAATTGAGCTAAAGTCTCATACGATTCTCTTGGAGCTTGCTTAAAGGCCATAAAGTGCTTTGTCAAGCCTGTAGACATGATTGAGAAATTTAGAATCTACAAATCCTGGAGGTTGTTCAACATATACCTTCTCTTCCAATTCTCCATTGAGAAAAGCACTTTTCACATCCATTTGAAAGACTTTGAACTTTTAGTGAGCAACATAAGCCAAAAAGATCCTTATGGCTTCTAATCTAGCAACTGGTGTAAATGTTTCATCATAATCAATACCCTCCTGTTGAGAGTAGCCTTTAGTAACCAGCCTTGCTTTATTCCTTGTAATTATGCCATCACTGTCAGTTTTGAAGCTGAGCACCCATTTTGTGCCCACAACAGATCTGTTCTTTGGTCTTGGCACTAGGGTCCAGACTTTATTTCTTTCAAATTCATTTAACTTTTCCTGCATTGCTTGCAGCCAATCAGCATCTTGAAGAGCTTCTTCCACTTTCTTTGGTTCAGTCTGAGATAGAAAGGAATGATAGAGACATTTATTTGAAGTTGTAGTTCTAGTTCTGACACTTGCTTCAGGATTTCCAATGATTAAATTAGGTGTGTGTGCTTTAGTCCACTTCCTTGCAGATGGAAGTTGATCTCTAGAACTGGATCCTCCCCCTTGATCCATGCTGTCTCCATCAGCATTTTCTGATGCTCCCCTGGTAGTTATGCTCTCTGAGACTTCATAATTTGAGTTTGATTTTTCAGGAGTTGAAGAATCAGAGCTTCCAAAATTATTAGAACTTGGCTCATCAGAACTAGATGAATCAGAACTTGAAGAGCCAGTGACAGGTTCCGATGCTTCTCGAGAGTCTTGAGATATGGTAGGATCTTCAGTTTGCTCCCCCTGGACAGGTACATTTTCCTTTGGAGTTGTTACCACAGTTTCAATGACATCAGAACTTAAACCGTCAGAACTTACAAGATTAGGATTTAAGTCATCAGAATTTACAGAATCAGAATTTAAATCTTCATTCTCAAATCTCAGCTGATCATGATCATTAAAATCTTCAAGTTCAGTAATCTTCTTATCATCAAAAGAGACATTGATAGATTTCATGACAATCCATGTTCTTAAATTGTAGACTCTGAAGGCTTTTATGGAAAGTGGATATCCAAAAAAAATTCCTTCATCAGCTTTTAGATCAAATTTTGACAGCTGCTCAGGATGAGTCTTAAGAACAAAACACTTGCAACCAAATACATGAAAGTATTTCTGATTTGGCTTCTTCTTCTTCACCATCTCATATGGTATTTTTCCATGCTTATTTATGAGTGTAGCATTCTGTGTAAAACAAGCAGTCTGCACAGCTTCAGCCCAAAAATAGGTTGGCAACTTTGCTTCATCAAGCATTGTTCGTGCAACTTCAATGAGAGTCATGTTCTTTCTTTCTACAACTCCATTTTGCTGTGGAGTTCCAGGTGCATAAAATTCCTGTTTGATTCCATGCTCTTTGCATAACTCTTCCATGATTGAATTCTTGAACTCAGTGCCACTATCACTCCTTATTATTTTAACATAATCTTTGATCAATTTATCCAGCTGTCTGACATGATTAGTTAGAGTAAATGCAGTTTCATTCTTCTTATGCAAGAAGTACACCCAAGTGTACCTTGTGAACTCATCCACTATAACCATAGCATATTTCTTCTTTGCAATAGACATGACATTGACTGGACCAAATAGATCAACATGCAGTAGGTGATAAGGCTCAAGAATTGATGACAGAGTTTTGCTCTTGAAAAAAGATTTTCTTTGTTTTGCCTTTTGACATGAATCACAAAGGCCATCAGGAGCAAAAACTGACTTTGGCAGTCCTCTCACAAGATCTTTCTTTAAAAGCTCATTTATATTGTTGAAATTTAAATGAGAGAGTTTCTTGTGCCAATTCCAGCTTTCTTCAATTGATGCTCTACTCAACAGACAGATTGCAGAAACATCAGTACTTGTTGAAAGTCTGGCTTCATAAATGTTACCATGCCTGTTACCTTTCAGAACCATTTTTCCTGTAAAATTGCTTATAACTTCACAGTGTTCTTCAAAGAAATCCACATGATAACCTCTGTCACAGATTTGACTTATACTCAACAGATTGTGTTTAAGTCCTGAGACAAAAGCTACTGTTTCAATGATGACATTCCCAAGATTGATCTTCCCATATCCCATAGTTTTTCCCATATTTCCATCTCCATAAGATACTCCTGGGCCAGCTTTCTCGACAAAGTCTGATAGCAGGGATTTATTTCCAGTCATATATCCTGAACATCCACTATCCAGAACTAGGATGTTCTTCCTGTTGCCCTGCAATCACAAAGACCACTAATGGTTAGTTTTAAGGACCCAGACTTGCTTGGATCCTTTGGCCTTATTAAGTTTGTTAGCATTTGCAGCAGATTTAACATCAGAGTTTATGCTAACATTTTTCTTATCAGATTTTACAGTATCAGACTTTGCATCATACTTTACACTAGAAGGAATTAAAATAACTTTCTTCAAAGAAGGTTTTATCTGATAATAATCATAGTACAAACTATGATATTCCTTACAAGTATAAATGGAATGCCATATACTACCACAATGAAAACAAGGATTTTGTGGCTTAAATCTAACAGACTGACTCTTAACTCCTGATTTAGGAGGTAAAGAGTTTATATTCTTATTCTTCCTGCAAAAAGAAGCAAGATGGTTAGAGTTTCCACAGTTATAATATTTCTTTCTAGGAGCATTAGGAACAACTATATAATTATTACTTTTATTCACACCTTCCTTTCCATTCCTATTTTTCCTAGCTGTTTTTACCTTGTTCACACTGCTAATCTCTTTCAGCTTATGTTTAAGCTGCTTCTTTGTCATTAAGCCTATGTGGACTTCAGCTGGTTTATCCTGTTCTAATTTGTCAGAAGTTGACTTCTCCTTAATTTCTGTCACAAATTCTTTCATCTTTTCAGAATCAGACTTTACAGTTTTAGCTACAAATTTAACAGGATTTACCTTTGGATTAACAGTTTGTTTAACAATAATTGGCTCAATTTATTCAGTTCCTTTTTCACTTTTGTCATCTCCATAACCTAAGCCCCCTTTCCAGTTTCCACTACTTAGCAAATTCTGAGTTGTTCTGCCAGAGTTAGTCCAAGTCCTGATAATCTCTCTTTCCTTTTCTAACTCAGTTTATAGAGATTTATTCATTTTTAGCACTTCATTTCTAACATAAAAGACATCATCTCTTTCTTTCTGAGTTTGATGGAACATGACTAACTCTTTTTCTAAATAATCATTCCTCTTTTTAAAAGCAAGATTTTCAGAAGTTAATCTTTCACATGTTAAAGTTTGATCTCTGTAACTAATAAACATGGTTTTAAGATATGATCTCAACTCAGTAATATTATCATTATGAAAAACATAAGTTGTTTGAGGTACCTTTAACTCAGCAGCATCAGAACTGCTATCAGCATTTGCCATCAAGGCATAGTTCTCCTCATCTTCAGAATCTGAAGTGTCTGTCCAGCTTTTCTTCTTTGTGACAAGAGCTTTGCCTTTGTCACTCTTTCCTTTCTCACCACAGTTGTAGCATTTGACATTCGAGTAATCTCCTCTGTCAGACTTTCCTACTTTGCCTTCAGATTTTCTGAATCCCTTCTTATCAGAACTTCCACTTTTCCTAGAAAACTTCTTTCCCCTTCTAAATTTCCTGTAGGCTATCTTTGTGATACCCTTCACCATAAGAGCACACAATTTCATCATCTCTTCATCAGCATCTACTTCAGGTAGACTTTCAGTTTCTGAATCATCATCATCAGTCTTTGATGATTCTGAATCAGACTTTATGATGAGAGCCTTTCCTTTTCCTTTCTTTGAGACAACCACTTTGGGGGATTCCTCCTCAGCCTTAAGAGCAACTGTCCTTGACTTTCTCCCATGTCTCTTGCTTCTTTAATCCATCTCAAGTTCATGAGTCTTGAGCATACCATAAATTTCATCAAGAGTAGTTTCATCAAGAGCATAGTTGTCTCTTATAGTAGTTGACTTCAAATCCTAACTTTCAGGAAGAGCTAAAAGGAATTTAAGATTTGAATCTTCAAGATCATATTCCTTATCCACCAGTGACAAATCATTCAAGAGTTTGACAAATCTATCATATCAACCAGTTAATGACTCATTAGGTTTTGAGTCAAAGTGCTCATACTCTTTAGTGAATATAGTCCTCCTGTTCTTCTTGATTGCATCACTTCCCTGGCATCTTGTCTCCAAGGCATCCCATATCTCATTAGCAATCTTGCAGTGAATTACCCTGTTTGACATGACATTATCAATGGCACTGTGCAGCAAATGCCTTACCTTTGCATCCTTGGCAATAGATGAGATATCTTCAGCTGTATACTCACTTTTCTCCTTTGGTACAGTCTTTGCTGGCTGATCTGCAACTACAATAGAGAGCTTGGTTGGCTTATTGGTCCTTCATTAATTCTGTCAAGGTATTCAGGATCTGTAGCTTCCAGAAATATAGCCATCTTCACTTTCCATATGGGATACTCATAAGGTCTCAGCATGGGAACCCTAATAGTCCCATTTCGACTGTGGGTTTGAGTCTTTGGAGTTTCTTCAGTTTTGGTGGGCTTGGTTGGATTTTCAACTTCTTTAGACATGATTTTTTGGATCTTTCCTGTATGTGTATTAACAGATATGCTCTGATACCACTTGTTAGGTCACACAACACTGTAGAAGGGGGTTGAATACAGTGTTTAATACAATCAAATCGATTTAGAACACAAGTAACAGAAAATAGATGTATTCGATATAATAAACTCTGTTACAATGGAACTGTTCTCTCTCAGTGATGAACAAATATCACGAGAGCTGCTAGGTTATAATGTATGATCTTCGAGATAATGATAACACATATAGTATAAACCTATGTATGTGTTTATATAGTATACAGTTACAAGATAACTTCTAATTGATATGGAATATAATTCTGTCTCCTAAAATATATCAATCAGATATCTTATCTAATTCTTCTAGTCCTCTAACTCTTTCCTTGCATATCTTCTTCTGTATTAGTCTCGATCTTCTACTGTTAATCAACTTCCTTCCTTAACTGTAAGTCCTCCCGTACTTAAGTTTTGATATGACCTTAAGTCCTGATATGACATTAAGTCCTGACTTCCAGTAAGTACTGATTCCAGTAAGAACTGATATTTCATGTTTGTTAAAATCTGAAAACTAAACATGAAACACATTAGACATGACATCTCAAATATATCCAAAATGGATCAAGACTGCTTCTGGTACTTAGGTTTTGAGTCGTACTTCAAGATTTTTGCTCCTACTGAGTAATAGAATAGTCTCAGTGACTCCTACTACAAGGTAGTGATCACTTTGACTTAGATTTTATAGAACACTGTAACCATTAAATTATCTTGTCTTCAAGTCTTCTCTCCAAGTCTTTGTATAAACTATATAACCTGCATATTCAGATACGAATCCTCACTTAACAATTCTTCTAATGATAGTACTTAATTTCCTTTCACGAATCACTGACGCCTAGTGCAGTGGTCTAGTTCACAGGCGACTAGTTCCGCTCTCAGGCCTTCGTATTATAATCTTTAAAAACCGTTGTCAAGTCTTCTACCAAATACAATCAAATTCATACAAAATCCTTTAGGTCTTCACACTAGTCCTAATAATTTCTTCAAATGGCTTCAATTTTATTCCTCCATTGCCTGAATATATTAATGAACTTCATACGAACCTCTGTTGACGGCTTCTTCACTGTAACCACCAAGATCATCATGTATATACCAAGTAATCAATCTGTATTGATTCTAGTAAAACATAGATTAGTTCTAAGTCATATGTTCTATGTTGAGTTATCCAAACCAGCATTGTTGAGTTGTGCATACAGTTTCAATCTTGCTCAATAATCTCCCCCTATTTGACTATTACACATGACAGTCAAATAATAATTGAGAAGCCATAATTTGGAGGATAACTCAACTAACCCTAAATATAGATCCTCAATCAGATTTCAACATTTAGTTCTGGACTTGTAAATAATAGTATCTTATACCTCTACATCTTATATAAACCTTCAACTTCAGCAGAGAACTAATTCTTCTCTCCCCTGTGTAAAGTTGTAGATAGATACGTCCCCATCTTCCAAATCATGTCTTCAATCTTCAGATCTTCCCATATAGCTCATTGAAAATATTTTGGAACTCAAAAACTAACAATCTCTCTCCCTAAGATGAAGAACCTCCCCTTTGTACAATAAAGGTGGAAACTCTCCTCAGTATAAGAAAGACTATTCTTCTGTATAATCTCTATAAATCTTTCCCCCTTAGTTGAGTAATCCTTCAAAATGTATCAGAGTAGAAGCCTAGGATCATACAACCAAGTGAAGAGATTGTAGTTGGTAACCATTTCCTTACAGTGCAATGATTTCTGTTTTGTGATTTCACAATGTGTTTCACTCCACTCTTACGCTCAGTCTCACAGTATGTCACTTACTCAAAACTCCAAACATCCAAGTGTACCTGCAAGAAAATCCTTTTCATAGAAAAGTCGTCTTCCACCTTCAAGGATAGAAACTCTCTTGTCAAGAGATTCAGAAATATTTCTTCTGAGAGAGGAAATTTTGATTCTTTTAAGTGGCAGAATTCCTGATATCCCTCAACTTTCATGAAGAAGTATACCTTATAAATTCGTCGGATAATATCTAAGTCCTTATTTACAAGTTGCAATTATGACCAAGGTCAAAATTATTGTAAGATTTGAACTCTGGGAAGATAATCAATGATCAATGATATGCCATTAGGGATCAAAGATTTCTTCTGAAGTATGTGAAGACTTATCAGAGATAAAGATCTAGGAACATGAACCCAAATTCAAAATCAAAATAATGATCAGAAGAATGATCCAAGAATCTTATTCAACTATTGTTGACCTTGATATGATATAACAATGATTGTTTCATCAATACCTTCCTTGTGTGTGAATCTCACATGTGCACATGAAATATTTAGATCAAGGTGTAGTGACTCTCATTCAGATGCCTTGGCTGACAGGCTAATTTTAATAGATTACATTCTGTTGGGAGAGTGCACCCAGTAACAGTTTATATGCCTTTTCAGCTCTATATTCTTTTGAGAGAATACATATGAGCATATAGGTGTCTCGAGTTATAGATATTCCACTACTTTGTGAGAGACAGAGTTGTAGGGTTGACCTTTCCTTCCTTATCTGGTGCTTCTTGGCACTATATCCCTCATTCTCAACACAACTACAATACCAAATGGTAATTTTGTCTGACCATCAAGTTGATATTCAAGAAAAATTAGATAAATTAGAGAAAAAAATGGTGAATATTTCAGAGTAAGGTAAGGATGCTATTTGAGATGTGTTTAGTTCTAATGAATTGGGTCAGAACCTGTGGGGTTTGATATGCTCATAGTCAGTTCCTAAAACCACTGAGGGTCAATGCACAAACTTCTGAAGTACAATATCAGAGAATTCAGTGGTCAGTATCAGAGTAATTTTATGTTCAAAGAAGTTTACCTTAACTTACCACCATACAGATTCATGAAGGATGTCTTAGATGATCATGCTTTCTGATTCTTTTGACAATACTATCAAATCAAATCTCATTAGTTCAAAATATTTTATGTTAGTCCAATATAGACATTATCATACAGAGGGGGTGAAAATTGTTCTTGTACTAGCAAGATTGATATAAAGGAATCAAAGTTTAGCATTGCAGGATCATCAGAGTTAAACAGTCCAGAATCAAGAATTAAAGTCATAAAATTAATTATTCATGTCAAGAGTATATCCAACAAGACTGTACCAATTATATTCTACTCCTGATATAAACATATCACAACTATCACTAGTTATACTACACATTTATTCTACCACAAGATAAACAGAGAAACAAAGTGACCTAGGAATCTTCTATCAAAGTGACTCATGGTCTAGTGCTCAACTATCACACATAATGGATATTTCTATCATAGTTATATCTTAATCTTAAATCAGAGTGTGATAAGAGTAAAATGTGTATGTTAAAATGAATATCAATATCATAAGTATTTGCATCAGAGAAAAACAGATAGCATGCAAGCATTCAAACGCCTTATATATTGCTTCAAAAACTCTAACTTACTTGCCAACTAGCATATAACATATAAAGTATGGTAATCATTTAGCTTCAAATAAGTTTACGAACATGGATAAATATAATGATAATAGATATATAAGCTTACATTCCCATTTCATTAACTTAGATTTGTGGAATATTGCTTGTTTTGCTCCCCCTGAGTTGTTGCTGAATCAAATCTGAAATTTGGTGCTTTGAAGATCTGATTTTGAAACTACTATCAGATCTAGATCAACCCAGTTATTCAGAAACAACTTCAGGCTTCTTTTCACAATTGGAAAGATCTTCACTATTTAAAGATCTCGATATATCCTTAAGTCCGAGCACAAGATTTCACAAAATTTATCTTCGAACTGATTGAGTTCATCTTGCATAGCAATCACCCAATCTGGATCTCCAAGAGCTTCACTACTTCCTTTGTTTCAATTTGTGATAGAAACATAGAATTGAAATTATCCTTTCAATAGCTCTTCTAGTCTTTACTCTAGCACATTCTTCAACTTTTTGACTTTTACAAGGGGATTCTTATTTTATTTCTTCTTCTACATGATCTACATAATCTAAAGCTTGTGGATTGGTTCCAAAGATGGTATGATGGTGCTTCTATCAGTTTCCACTATCATTAATTGCATCTGAACCACTTCCACTATCACCACTATCAATTGATCCTTCAGAATCTGAATCAGAAGTATGAACATTGACAAGATAATTTGCATTGTTATCTTCATCTTGAACAACCTCAGGTCCGTCTTCATCATCTAGATTGTCTAAACTATCTTCCTTCTCATTTGGGAGCTTGTTGTCATCAAATATTAATAATGACAAAAGTACAATCTCATAATCAAACATGATTCACTATCCACTTACCAGTTATCATATTCAACACGAATTCATTAATTTTTAGACTCCATGGAAATTGAACTATGTCCAACTATACTACACAAATGATTTTGACCTTACTGAATTTTTCAGTAAAAGAAATTTTAAAAGAATTCACTATTATCAAAATCTCACAACTATTTTGTGATAAAAATATTAACAAAATTTATCAACAAATTTATTCAAGTATGTAGTGCTACACAACTCACCATTAACAAATGACAGATAGACCAATAACAAGAATTGTTACTAGAATTATCAGAAGTTTATAGTGCTACATATATCACCACTAACTAATGATATGGATTATTAAGAGTTTATGGTGCTACCAATCTCATCACTAACCACTGAAACAAATTATCAGAATTGTGATGCTACAAATCTCATCACTAACTACTGAAACAACTTATCAGGGGTGTGATGTTGTTACTTTAACAATTTGACTTATGGAGCAAATAATAAAGTTGAATTGCTTCAAGGTCCACAAATCAAACTATTAAAGGAAGAGACACAATAAATAAATGCAACAAATATTCAACAAATATATGCATTTGAGTATTGAAAAAAAAGATGACATTCCTGATTTCACGCCATATCCCATGGTGAATCATTTGTTGTCATCTCCAAAGGTTACTAACGGGCCAACTTGCTTGTCCACTTTTGATAGCAGGGTTCTATCCTCGATCTCTTTTGATTTAAACATCCATTGTTCACAATAACATGGTTCACTTCACTTTTACTTGTCATGTCTACATTATGGGTCAAGTTTTCTTTGGTACCCAAACTAAGTTGGGTCCTGGGGACTTAGAGAGATTCACACTTTAAACAATGTCAAATGCAAATTTAACATGCTTTTGTTTCTCATCGTTTGCCTCCTTCTTCTCTTTAGAAGCCCTAAGAATGCCTTTAGGCTTCCAAGAAGGAGTTTCCTTCCTAACCTTAGGAGGGCTGACAGTCTCCACCCTAACATACTTTCTACTCATGTTCTTATCATTATGCTTACAAGTAATGGATGGCGAATGCATCAAGTTAAGATAAGAAAACAAGGTTTTAATAGCACATGGTATACATTCAGATTTATGACATGATGAATGAGAACTATGCATGGTAGACATGTTATGCTTTTTATGAACTTTACCATTATCTACTTTACTCACATTACATGCATATGCAAGACGAGAAGTAGAATTATATTTAAAGCACAACTTCCTAGAAGAATTAGGGTTTAGAGGATCTTCATTTCTATTTCCAACACCTAACTTTCCATTTCTATTGCGTCTGTTTCTCTTTTTAGCTTTCTGAACATCTCTATCATCTAAGTGAGTTTTAGATTCATCACTAGAAGTTGACTACTCAGATGACTCTACTGTTAAATCTTCCTCACTTGAGACATATTCCTCAACAAGCACCTTATCTTCATTGAAAGAATAAGGAGTAGCCTTTTTGCGTAACAAATTATTGGCCTTTTCAGACTCTTGTAATGTATCTGAAGAGTTTGATTTACCATTATCAACACTCTCTGATTCTATTACATGTTTATGTCTAGCATCACTGGATCCAATGTCAATTATAGTTCCACCGATTTGGTTGTCAATAATTTCCTTGGCACTAATAGCAGAGTTCTAATAATCTTTTAATATAGATTCTAACTCAGCTATATGACTCATACGGATAACATCTATGACCTCACTGGCTTTGACCATGTTCTCTAGGCATTCATTACATTTCTTTAATTTATCTAAGTTAACAGTAATTAGGCCTAGTTCTTCTTGTCTAGTGAGCACCATTCTATTTTTGGATCTTATTTTATCTAATTCCTCCTTAAATATGGTCATACTAGCATGAAGTTGAAATAATTCTACTCAATATAGCTGGCTAACACTTCCCGACCGTTGGTAGGATATTTGCAATCATGCCAATATAGATTAGTAGTGGTCTCAGAAGATACCTGCGATGAAGAGGTTACTTCCTCTATATTTGTACCATTCCAGCTCTTTTCATCAATGACCAATTCCTTGTCCTGATGCTTCTTCTATCCATCTTCATTCTTTCTCATACAAGCTTCTGTATCCTCTGCTTGTGTGGACTCTTCTATTTCACTATTAGATTGTCCCATTTCTTCATCATCACACAATTCATGTATGTTTCTTTCAATCAATTGTTCCTTGCAGCATTCACCGAATACTGACTAGGTAGGTTTTTTGTATTCAACAGCTTGACTGTTTCTACTAGATGACTTGACCTTATATTTGGATTTTTTTTTGACTTTAAGTAGACTAAACTTAGAATCTATTTCAAATATGGTAGAATCTTCTAATTGCTCAAGCTCTTCAAAGTATAATCCGTAGCTTCTTCATTTACAGTCAGATTTGATCCACTTGTAGAAGCTTCCGAAGTCAGTGAACCTTCAACATTTTCTTCAGGAATTCTGTATTCCTCTGCTATAAGACATGTTACTTGTTGCATGGTTCTGTTCCTGTTATTCACTGTCTCAGACCCATGTTTCACATTTCTTTGTTTTTCCTCAGCTTCATAGGTTTTCAACTTGGCATAAAGCTCATCCAATGACA
This sequence comes from Apium graveolens, assembly GCF_009905375.1. Lineage (NCBI taxonomy): Eukaryota > Viridiplantae > Streptophyta > Magnoliopsida > Apiales > Apiaceae > Apium > Apium graveolens. Next base: position 20,662,712 of record NC_133655.1, on the reverse strand, counting down.
TTGTATTGAAGTCTAGTCCTTCTCTGTCGGATTATACTTTATTTTTCAATTGGTTGGGTAAGGTAAGAATAAACTTTCTATTTATATGTTTCTGTGAATATTTCTTTGTTAGGCCTCAATGATACTATAGAAGGGGGTTGAATATAATATCTACAATCACTTCGATTATAAACACAAGTATGTAACATAAAGCTAGTTTATTCAATATATCAAACTCTGTTACAGTAGGTTTAATCTACTCTCTCAGTGATGTATGATATCACTAAGAGTTGTTAGGGTTACAATGAATAATATTCTTGAGAATGATAACATGTATAGTGTAAACCCTAACCTGTGTTTATATAGTACACAATTACAAGATATCTTCTAATTGATATGAAATATATCTCTTCCTAAAATATATCAATCAGATATTATCTACTGCACTCGTATAGCTGTCCAATTCTTCATGCATATCTTTACTTGTTTAATCCAGATCCTCTCCTGTAAATCAGCCGCTTTTCATCCCTGAAGTATATCCGCACTTAAGTCCTGATATAAGTTCTGATGCCTTAAGTTCTGATAACTTTATGTCTTCAGTAAGTTCTGATTTCCAGTTAAGTTCTGATATTCTGATAATAAGTTCAGAAACTAAACAAATCAGATTAGACATGACATCACAAATATATCTAACATTATTCCCAAGGATACTCATCACATCCAGAAGTTGGTTGTCCTTCCAAACAACTGACTGATGCTTTCACTGAAAAGAGATTTAAACTCCTTATACTCAAACATTAGAAAATTTAATATATTCTAATCTTCAGATCCTTCCACTATAGCTTAAATGGTTTCCCACATGCGCTTAGCACTAATACAATCCATAATCTGATGGCACATGTTGGAATCCATTGACTCAACTAAAATTGATCGAAGACTTGTATCCAAAAAAACTAACTCCGTATCCCTATCAGTGTATTCAAACGGATCCTTTGGGATAAACTCTTGAGGAACTCTACTGTCTGGATCTGTAGGTACAAAAATTTCCTTTCTTGGCATAAATGGACCACTCTCTAAAATTTCCATGCAATCACAATTTGCTACTTTAATATACAGAGTGATATTTTTCTTCCATAATTTGTAGTTATTTTCATTGAAATTACTGAATGAAGGAAATTTGATGCTACTAACTGTCCAAGTACTCATATTTTCATATTTACGAAATGTCTGCAATTAACGTCTCAAAATATGACCCCAAACACTCATAATCACCCACACCAAACAATCAACCAATCCACAACAACCAAGAACATTATGATCACAAATTAATCCAAATAAGATCTACATACAGAAAGCACTCCCAGACTCCATACAACTAAAATCAACAACAAAACTTGCTAATCTGGAGGATCTAATCTTTATATCGATCAACAGGTTCTGATACCAATTGTTAGGTCCAAAAGGTACATACAGAGGGGGTGAATGTATGTTCTTCATTTTAAGACTATTAATTGCAGCGGAATTTAAAACTTTAAATTGAAATTAACAAACAAACATATTTTTGGGTAAAATATATTTTATTCAAAGTATATATACCCAAGGGGTTTGCTTACAAATCCAAATACAATAGATTGGACACAACAAGTATAAAAAGAACCAACACAATAGGCTATCAATCTCGGGTTTTCTTATCACTCTGAATACATGTAGCTCTTATCAAATGATAATCACTACAATCAAAGAAGCTATAAATGATGAGGGTACCAAGATGTCTAAGGCTTTAATGGTGTGAAATAAATTGGGCAGCATTTCTCTCTTTAATTTTAATAATAAAAATCGAGCTATCTCTGAGAAATAAATTCTGCAGAGCTTTGCCTTGTAAAATAGTTGAAAAGATATATTTCCTATCTGCTTCTTTTGATTATATAGGCTGGTAGGTTGAGGAGAGAGAGAGAATAGCATACGTGGCTTAATATCCATCAAGTATAACAATTGACAACTTGCATTTGAAGTTCACTTGCGTCTGGTATGTTATTAAATAGTCACTTGTTCCAAGAGTACCATTTGAGCACTTAGAATCTTCAAGACATGACAAGTTGCGCCTACTAGGAATATATAGCTTTGTACTTGTGCCAACTATGTCTAGACATCTTCTTTACTTGGTTTCCTGTATCACTTGCGCCTACTTGAACACTAGTTACCTTGTAGTTGCGACTAGATTTTGTTCAAGGGCATTTTGCCTTTGAAAAATCTTCACTTACGTCTTCTTGTGACTAGGGAGTCCTTGAATTGCGCATACGATAGCTCATGGAGTTTCAGTAGCGCCTACAAGGCCTCCTAGGGGGATTTGTCTTAGTTTTGTGAGTTTGTTGCACCATCTAGGGACCTTATACATTCCACTTGCGCCAAAGAGCTTCCTAGGAACTTTTTCCCTTTGATTTTATGCTAAGTTGCTCCTACAAGGGCTACTCCAATGTTACTTGCATCTACATGCTGTCGTAGGAGGGTTTTGCCTTCGAAAATATAGCAACTTGTGCCTACTAGGTAAGCAATAAGGTTCACTTGTTCCTAGTATGAACAATAACATCCTGCATTTTTGACATAGATTCTACTCATGGTTCTTCCATGTTGCTCTTATTGGATTAAGACTTCTTCTGGTACTTAGGTTTTGAGTCGTACTTCAAGTTTCTTGCTCCTACTAAGTAATAGAATAGTCTCAGTGACTCCTAGTACAAGATAGTGATCACTTTGACTTGGATTCTGTAGAACACTATAACCCTTAAACTGTCTTGTTTTCAAGTATTATCTCCAAGTCTTCGTATAAACCATATAACCTGCATATTCAGATACGAATCCTCACTTAACAATTCTTCTAATGATAATACTTAGTTTCCTTTTACGAATCACTGACGCTTAATGCAATGGTCTGGTTCACAGGCGACTAGTTCCGCTCTCAAGCCTTCGTGCTATAATCTTTACAAACCATTGTCAAGTCTTCTAGCAAATACAAGTAACTTTACATAGATACCTTCAGGTCTTCAGACTAATCCTAATAACTGTTTCAAATGACTTCAACATTATTCCTCCATTACCTGAACATATTAATGAACTTTATACAGACCTATGTTGACGTCTTCTTCACTGCAGCTACCAAGATCATCATTTATATACCCAATAATCAATCTGTATTGATTCTTGTGGAATATAGATCATTTTCAAGTCCTTTGTTCTATGTTGAGTTATCCAAACCAGCATTATTGAGTTATGCATACAGCTTCAATATTGCTAAACATTTTCCACTAACTAAATAACTTTCATTCACGAGTTGGATTCTAACGATCTCGCAACCAAAAAAATATTTTATGTTCACACTAACCGATGATTTTTCAGTATCATAAACATAATAGTCATTCATTCACTTTGAGATAACTTATGATCACTTAATTATTTCTAACCATATACAATGATTCATTCTCAATATTCAGATTCGATTCATTTTTCTTGATTCGATTTGGGTAAACACATATCTCAAAACCAGTGTTCTGAAAAGCGCATTAAGCGGCCGCCTAAGCGGCTGTTTAAGCAGAATCAGACAATTAAGCGCTTCGATTTTATACTAATCGGAGAATTAAGCGTTTTTAAAGATTAAGCGGCCTTATAAACGGATTAAGCAGTAATTAAGCGGATTAAACGGTCATTAAGCGGTCAAATCGATTTGACTTTTCACATTTTTAATTTTAAATATTAATTTTTATTTTAATAAAACAGTGATCTTGATTAAAAAATATATAAATTTTTTTAAAAAATATATTTATATTCTTGATACTTTATTTATTTTTATTATTTTAGTATTACACATATTATTATTTTATATAAAATTTTAATTAAATATTATTTTTCCGCTTATAAACCCGCTTAAAATTCCGCTTAAGCGCTAGAAGGTCTTCACGTCGCTTAGGGCCGATTTGGGCTTTTCAGAACACTGCTCAAAACAATCATCCTTTTATTCAAATCAATTTAATAGTTATTGTAAAACTATCAACAAGGTTTAAATTTATAACCAATAAACAATTTCCGAATTGTATTAAAACAATTTATTTTTTATTTTGCAACATGATGGGCATCACCCGAGTTAATCCATCAACCATGTATATCATTGGTCAAAAGTTAAAACACCAATATTGCATTTAATAACGCAAAAAAAAACATTTTCTCTCTATCCCGAGCATTTCTAAAGATTTCTCTAACATCGTCTATATCAACGATAGTTCACTAATCAAAAGTGTTAACTCTTAGTCAATTTTGAATAATTTTCGCGAATCCCACAGTATGCAATCTGCAATATTTTTAATAGAATAGTGATGTTTGTCGAAAAATAATATGTTTTGCAATATTTTAAGTTATATTTTACTTGCAGAACATATATGGACTCCAATAACTCCAATTAAAAGGTGGACTCATAGAACTTTACTCTTTATATATATATACAATGAGACAACCTGTAAAAATCCTCGACCAAACACTCGGAACATTATCTCAAAATCATGTCTAAAAGTCAAGCAAAACAAGCACATGTGTAACAGAAAAAAAATATTCTGATTTATCAATTATATGCAAACAAACAATTTGATTTTACCATGATCGGATAAAATAGGGAGATATAGTTTAACAAAATAAATATTAAACAAAAGCACCATGTAACACAAAAAAATAAAAAAGCTAAAATTATGCCATAATATATGACCAATAAATATGATATCTAAACAAGTACAGGCTCATGCCAAAAATTAATATGAAGTCAGTACAATGATCGGTAAAAAATATGCATCATATTAAAATATATGGCAAAGTTTGGAATAAACAAAACAAAAACTCAATAATCTAATAATGTAATAATCTCAGGGACAATGATACAAGGATAGATTAGTGACAACAAGATGAAAACAAAATATTAATATCTAAAAATATATAATTTAGAAAACAAACACAGTACACCACCAAAATATATTTACAGAGTAATCAACATCTCCAACCCTACTCAGCAGTTAGCTATAATATTTATGTATCGATGAAAAATACCTAATATGTAAAATATGGTTCACTCCAACGGCTCCTGTTAGGCATAATTTTAGGGCATGCTACATTTGTTGTGCTCCCATCATCTAAAATAATCCACGTCATTTTCATTCTTAAAATTTCTTGTAAATCTAACCTAAACCTATTCGGATGCTCTTTTTATTTTTCAAAAATATAACATACTACTTCAAATTATTTTAAATATGATTTAATTGTTAACAAAAAATTTAAAATCTGATATAATAAACTATGTTTTTAATATATAATTTAGAATTCATTTAAGTAATGTTTGTTAATTTTATTTTTTCTATTTTTAAATATGTTATATATTTATAAATGTAATATTTTTTATTTATAATATTTACTTAAAATATTTACATAAATATAAAAATATTATCATTGAATATATATTTATTAAATACATGTTTTATTTTCAATTGTATTGATCAAAACTAACTTAAATTTATTTTAATTGTATATTTAAAATTTAAAAGAAATAATATATTTTGAATATAGCTAATGATTATATCTAACACCACTTGAGCACAAATTCAGATTGAACAAAATTTTAGATAATGACCTTTTAGTTAAGGTTTACATGTTAACCTCAGAGATGCTCTCACATCCAAGAAAAAAACTAAACATAACATATGCAATATTCATAAACAAACTCCTATCAGCCATGTGAGTTCAGAAAAAAGTGTAACAAGCAACTAATTATCATAGAGTGTATAGGAGCAGCTCCAATGGGAGAAATCCTTAGCAAAAAAATCCTAGGCCGCAACTATTATATATAATATGTATAAATTTGGACACTCCAGTCATCTAAAACCCTTAGCTAAAATTATAGCCAACTTATTCATCTTGACTAAATTTGTCTAATGTCTCTAGAGTTGTAACAAAGTTGTAAGCATAAATTCAATATTATAACAAGTCCCGTTGGAGAACATTACCTTTCAGATTCAACAAATTTTACATAATCATTATTTTATATTATTTTAATTAACCATCTTACCTGATATCATTGGAGATGCTCTAATATATATGAAAAAGTTGTCATGCAGAAAGATATATATTTAAAACTAAAATATAAAATATAAGGAAAATTAGACCTGGCGACCAAGCAATATTATGCACGGGATTTATATATGTACTACAAGCAAGAAAAGTTCCGGGTACAAGACAACAAAATGCTATGAGGAAGATAACCCGTAGAAATAAGCATAATAATCTAATAATAACCAAACATTGTATATGAAACCTGAGAATCATTACAAACTGATCTATACCAATGTTATAAATTTGTACATGTATATATTATGAACTTGTAATTAATAAAAGAAAAAACAGTAAAAAAGGTTTTTGGGTTCCGAAAAATATATTGAACAAACTCTCTTATTTTGGTACTTCTTTATTATGGAGATCCTCCACAATATATGGACATACATATAATTTATATACCCAAAAACAAAAATGCCCAGTATAAAATAATTGCATATTAGTTACAACTAGTTTTACAACCCGTGCGTGCACTTCATTATATTTTTATAATATTTAAATTTATAATAAATTTCTTTTTCGATCATTACATTATTAATTTATTTATAAATAATAATATAAATATTTGTTGTTGACAGGATTGGAACCTGAATCTTGGGTAGTGTATAAATAATAATATAAATATTTGATGTTGGTGAGGTTCGGACCTGGGAGCTTTAGGAGTGTATAAATAATAATATAAATATTTGTTGTTGGCGGAGTTCGAACCTGTGAGTTTGAGTAGTGTATACTCTTTTAGTATTTGAATCTAACGGTTCTGATCACTTAATTTAAGAGATCTGACGGTCATAAATGAGGATAACCAAACCAACCAAAAAAAGACATACTAACAAAAAAAAATATACCAAATTATAGCTCATTCTTGTTATTATAGTATAGTATAAATTACTATACATAATTACATAGATATGTAATTTACAAATTATTTCATATTTATAAGCATGTATTTATTATCTAGGAAGTGTTCGGCACAACAAGCCAAAAATTAACGAGCAGCGGTATCAACTTCCAACTTATTTTATAGCATCTTATTACAAATTTATTTACACTAGCTTGAACCAAGTGCGATGCACTTAACATTTATAATTTTTTATTTATATTATGTATAATTTTAAGAATATAAACGAAAAAAATATGAGTAAGAATTATAAAGTTTTGTATACATGTATAATAATGTATTCACTATTTTAAGCCTAAATCATACATTTTCTTAAATGTTTTCACTTAAATTAATCCCTAATTCAAAAATTATATATTTGAAATTTTATTTGTCCAAAAATATAATACTTTTAATATATTTATTTATAATTATAGATTTATAATAAAAATAATAGAATAATTTGTAGTTAATTTAGCAGATTAGCAATTTAGTAGTTTATAAAAGAAGGCCTTTAATATAAATTTTTATTTTTCAAAACCAAAATAAGAGAAGTATGGTTATACCAAATTATACACTATTGTGATATTATAGTTTGGTATAGATTTGTAATGTGTGTATTTAATCAAACACTTATAAGATTTCCTACATTTCAAAAGTTAGTATTTAACTGGGTTTGAAAAAATTACAAAAATTTCTTAGGTACTTCATATAGTATTCTTATGATTGTGTATGTATAAAAAAGAATTATCAGTCTAGATAAAATATGGGATATTCAATATTGATTATAAAAAAATACATATAACGGTGTTTAAAAGTTTATTGATATATAATTTTTATAAATTTATTTTTGATATAAATTGATTATTTTTTAAAGTAATAAAGTCAAAAAAAATTAAAATTCAACATATATAAAACAAACTCTTTAGCCTGTGTGAAGCACGGACATGTTCAAAATGCGAATAAATTGATTTATTTAAAAAATTAACTAATATATTTAAATGCTAAAAGTGCGATAATGAGTTACATGATTGTTGATTTTGACGGAAGTATGTGTTGTGAGACTAATAATCCCCTGAACTAGAAGCATGTGTTTAAATATAATTGATCCTCAAGTTTGTTTAACTATTTCTCTTATATATGAACATTTGATATTTTTTTGATATATAAATATGTATAAAACAATAAATCACATATATCCTCACTAATTTCAATATGTTCTTTACGTTTAGGTTTAGCAATTGTATGGTAATTGTGTTTTATTATAATAGTTTCCCATGTCATTTGAATTAAAAATAAGTTTTACTCTTCTTGCTTCAGTCTTCATACATCGATGTTACCTTGTGGATTCAATATTTTCCTTGTTGATTCAAGGTATTAAAGGATTTCTTGTGTAAGAGTCCTTGCGAGGATTAACGCTTGCTTCTCCTACGCTTCTGTGTTGCGTCAGTTGGCATCGAAGCAGGCTTTATCCTGTCTTTTCATTAATTGATTCAATATGGGAGAACCGGTTACAAAAAAAAGATCTTATATAGTTTATGTCGGCTTTTACCGTGACTCTCATGGCTTTGACAGACAATATGACTACATTGACTGATAATTTGAATATCAAGAACAAGAAAGATAGAGGTGAAAGAGAAGATCGGAATCGAGTCCCTCCAGGAGGGAAATATTATGTTGGTGAGAATTCTGACTTGGCATCAAAACTGGGTAATTAACTCAATGATATCGTAAAGGCTAACATACCATTATTTTATGGGTCTCTTGGAGTTGATGAGTTTCTGAATTGGTATATTGATTTTGATAAATTCTTTAATGTTATGGGTGTTCCTGAGAGTAAGCAGGTGAAGATGGTGGCTATCAGGTTAAAGAGTGTTGCTTCTATATGGTGGGATAAACTTGTTATATAGAGGGAGAAACAAATGAAAAAACCCGTTAGAATATGACGAAGGATGAAAGAATTGATGATGGAGAGGTTTTTACCAGGGATATGAGTCTAAGATACATATTGATCGCAAATAAGAGGATAATTTGGCCGAATATCATGAACCATGTCATGTCAATAATATAACATCCAAGCCCACAATGCGTATCGGACCCAACAACCCACCAGAGGTCAGTCCGAAAAAGCTAGCGATTTGGTACACATTAGTTGTTCACTTGTACTTATAAAAGTCCCAAACACTCTTACTCTTACTGATGTGGGATATTACAAACACCCCTCTTATAGAATCGACGTCCTCATCGATCTGATAAAAACACAACGGAATCCGGACAGTGCCTGTCCTCTTTCGGCCGGGCAGAGCTCTGATACCATTTATAACATCCAAGCCCATAACTGAATGCATACCGGACCTAACAACCCACCACAGGCCAGTCCAAAAAAGCTAGCGATTTGGTACACATTAGTTGTTAACTTGTATCTATAAAGGTCCTAAACACTCTTATTCTTACCGATGTGGGATGTTACAAATAATGTGTTTGATGAATGTCCTCAACCAAAACATGATAGTTTGTTGGACATGATATACAGAAAAAAGGTTGGTTATATAAATACAGAAACTTCTTTGAAAAATTTAAAAGGTGCGAAGATAGTTGGAGAATTATTTGAGACACCGGAGTTTGAAAATTATTGTCTATGGATTGTGATGAAATTTATGTGTTTAAAGAAAATAACAACAATGAGGATGGAGAAGAAAGGAACAAAATAAGTCTCGATGATGTCTATAAAGATGAGAACAATGACGATGATGAACATCTTGTTGAAGGCGTACCAAAGTTGTCCTTGGTCACTCATAGATTGGTGGATGATTTGCACCATGAGATTTTTATTCAATCATTATGCATGATGAGTCCCCAAAATTCTAAGGTTATGGTAGATTGTGAATATCCCGAGAACTATAATTTGAGGGAGATGTTTAATGAAATTACATTGATTCAACTAATTTATATTGCACAATATAATGTTATTTTATATTGTCCATTGGTTTCCACTTTCAAAGTATATTATATGATTGATTGCTAGTGCAAAGTACAAGACTACTTCAGGTTTTGATGATGTTGATCTGGATGCATGCCAGTGGGTAATGAGTAGACCATATCTATTTCATTGGAATATGTGTATGAAAAGTAGGGAGAAAATAATTGACAATGAAGGGTGGTCTTTTTTGCATCCATTGAAGGATAAGAATGCCTGTAATCCCTTTTTTAAATATGTGTGATGTTTGTTCCTTCAAATATTCGGTGTAAAGAAGTTGAAGTCGTTTTCAGTTGCAAGTCAGAGATGGTTAACGAAGATGTAGTTAAATTAATTCAAGTGTTGTTTTCACAATATGTTAATCTTGGAGAGAAGTTCAGGTATAAAATTCCAATAAAATCGTTGCCTTTAAAAGTACCACCATGGCGAGATAAACAGTAAGTCGACACAGTTCTTATTTTAGATTTGAGGTCGAGTTTTTTTGAAGTTGAGGAGTCTGATGTAGGACGATTTTGGTACTAATCCATGGTGTGATAAAACTCAAGAAGTGTAAAGGCATGATCACGTTGAGTACTGCACGATCACGCTGTTGAGGACATATGATGGCATGATCACGCCACTGGATTACATGGCCATTGCCAAAACTGAAAAAAATGATAGTAGCATTTTGGTGACCAGATGGGAGACATTGCATGCTCATGCTCAAACCTACATGATCACGCTACTTTTAATTATTATTTTTATTTCTTTTTAGGGTTTATTTTCTTATATAAACGATTGTATGATGTAACGTATGATAATCTTTTATTGAAATCAAAACCCTTAAAAGTTTTTCTCTTATTTTTCTTGTGAATTCAAGAAAACCCTTGTGGATTCATGGTATTAAAGGATTTCTCATGTAAGGGTACTTGCGAGGATTAACGCTTGCTTCTCCTATGCTTCTGTGCTACATTACATTATACAACACACGTTTATATATATATATATAACTATACACACACACATACACTCAATTATTCACATTTTTCGTTCGATTTTCTGATCATTTAGTTCGTATATATAGTTTATTCAAATTTTGATGAATTTTTTATTTGACTTAGTTTACGATTGTTAGTTTAATGATTGATTGCACCCGTGATTTGTAATTGAGCTGAATGAGTTATAACATGATAATGAGCTGATAAATTTCATAATGTATGGTAAAAAATTGATTTTTTATGGGCTTATTTTACTGGTGTCTACTTAAAATCGATGATTAGTTTATATTATGTCTCAAATTGCATTTGCGTTATTTGGATCTGATAGATATTAACAATTTTTTGAACAGTAAATTATCACAAGTAAGAAGAAAATTCAAAATATGGGTAAAGATATCTAATTAGTCGATTAAAAACATGTATTAAATTGTAAAAAAGATATTTGGGTAAAGATATCTAACTTTAGGAGATGTCACAAATCTTTCAAGGTCTATTTCTTGGTGCTACTGAGTTTTCTTGGACATGATTGGTTCTGTTACAAGGTCTTTGTGTAAGGTTGTGCTTTTCGGTTTGCTATGTATTTCTGTGCGTAAGATCATAAAGTATGAGATGTTAAGATTTACTCATTAGTGTGTTTGTGCTCAGTTGGAAAATATGATTTTATCTTTGTCTTTATTATGCCAAACATTTAATTTTTTTTATTTGGTTGGAGTTGTATTGATCTGGTTTTTAGTTTAAAATATTACAAATACTACATATATGAAGTGTGGATCTCTTGATCGCACCTTACTGTATGACCAGGATAGACACATTACTACTCGGATATGGGATGGCGGGCATATGGATAGCTTGGATGTGAGACAGCTGTCAACGAAGATGGAGATCTTTTGGATGGATGGTCATGGCTTTGGGGATTTTGGAAACCCCAGTGTTGTACGTCAAAAAGATATTAGACTGATCACGACCTTGATTGAGATGTGGATACTAGAGACTAACACATTTCTTTTTCCTTGTCAGGGGATGACCATTACCTTAGATGATGTCTATATAATTTTGGGTTTGCCCATCACTGGTCGTCCTCTCAACGACAACCACATTGAGCTTGAACACCCTAAGAAGTGGTGGTTGGAGCACTGGGAGGATCCGAGCATGCCATCAGATGATCATTCTCATTCCTATAAGGATGGTTTACAATTCCATCAGTCAAGGTGATGATACGGGAAGAAACCTGATACTAGAGTTATGGATGCTACTCAGATCAATGTGTAGTGTAGAGTGCATACTCGTGCCTACAAGTTATTTAACATTGGAGTCGTACTTTCCACCAGATCCCCACTGTGCAACCCCGATATATGCAGTTGTTGATGTGAGAAGGGGAGATCTGTGAGTATGCTTGGGGTGCATCTATTTTCGCTTACTTATACAAAGGGTTGACTTTAGCCCCCGATATGTATGTCACTGCCATTAACGGGTGCACCATGCTTCTTCTGTATTCTGCCTACGAGAGATTGGCACCGGGTAGGCCGGAGATTGCGCCTCATCAGGACGAGCGTTGGACAAGGGCTGACACATGGATCATGCATGTGGCCGTCACGAGAGTCAACCCCCACCACAACACACGTAATTACTATGATGATCTGGACAATTTACAGCTACATTGGGTCACATTCAGCCGTACATTCCACTTTATGTAAAAGAGAGATTGCTAATGATGATGTTGATGTTGCATTATTTCGGGAATGTCTCCATTTGGGTCTTTATCGCATCCCAATGGTGGCTTTTGAGTTTATCAAGTATCAGTATCCTGACAGGGTACTCAAGCAGTTTGGTATGTCGCAACATGTATCAGATGAGCCTTTTGACCCCATTGCTCTGATGATAGAGATAATGCCTTCTTTTCAGTGGCCTAACCATCTTGTTATTATCAGTCATGTGTTTTCGAGTGGAAGAGTTATGTGATCACAGGCGGGCTGGAGATGTTGATGACAGGTTTGTATCTTATTCCTAGTACATCTAGCGGTACAACCACGTGAGTAAGTTGAGGATTGCTCTCTGCAGGCCCCCCGGGTGATGCGGTATGGTATGGTATTGTTTACTTATTTCCAATTGTCTTTACCTATTTGTTTTAGCTAAGTCTTTACATGCTTATAATTGTAGTAGTAGTCCCAGCTGGTTTATAGTTATAATGTTTACTTGTTTATTTATAAGTACTTAGAGAGCGCTATGTTGATGACATATATGATCCACATGTGCGGCCCTTCTAGCTGGTTCTATGATATCATTCCCGATTTTCTTACATATTATGATCGGGTGATGACTGAGTGGAAGGGTCTTGCAAATAATAGGCCATCTTTCGTCAGAAGTGATGATATTCAGCAACAACCTCATGTTGAGCCTCAGCCTCATGTTGAGCCTCAACCTTATGTTGGAGATGCACGTGAGGTACATTCATCCCATTGCTCATAGTTCCACGCATCAGATAACTCCCTTTTCTCCCTGAGGCATCCACGTGGGGTACTGATGACTATGATTCACGAATTGGTGATGTTCTAAATTTCGTTTATGAAATATGCAAATAACTTACATACCTTTACTTTACATTAATGGCAGGTTGAGACTAGTGGTCTTGAGGAAGATATCACATTACTTGCTCCCCAAAAACGTCCACATGAGGTACAAATTTCTAACAAATGCCTTCATTTTATGATTTAACAAATATTGTCATCGTACGTACGTACAGTTATTGAGCTACGTGTGTTGAATATGTTTTATATTTGCTTATAATTGTAGGTTAAGGTTGGGATCACCGGTGCCATTCCACAGACCACTGCTCATACCCCTTCATCTATTCCCCCAAGGTACAGTTCTTTAAAAAAATATTAGTATCGTAGGCACTTACTCATATTGAACTACGTGTATTAAATATATTTCTGTATCTGCTTGTAATTACATGTTGAGATTGATACCACCGATGTCGTTCCATACACCACTGCCCCTACCCCTTCATATATTCCCCCCAGTTATAATTCTTTACAAAATATTTTCATTGTATGCACTTACACATATTGAGCTACGTGTGTTGAATACTGTTTGTGTCTTCTTGTAATTTCAGCTTGAGGTTGAAACCACCAATGCCATTCCACACACCACAGCTCTGACCCCTTCATCTATTCCCCCTTATGTACAATTCTTTCAAAATATTGTCATCGTATGCACATACACTTATTGAGATACCTAAGTTGAATATGTTTCAGTATTTGATTGTAATTGCAGGTTGAGGTTCCGACCACCGATCCCGTTCCACACACCCCTAATATCCCAGTACCGTGGCACAAATATATGACATTTTTGCTCCATTATGGGTACTATTTTTAAAGAAACACTTTTTAATCAAGTGTCCATTGAGTGAAGTTAGTACATTAAATTAAATAAATATGCACTGAATATGTTATTTAGTTATAGATGCCGACTATTACTTCAGATTATGCGTAGGCAACCTCTACCTCTTTTGTCTCTTCATTTGTACATTTGGGCATTATAGGTGTTTTTGTTCCTATTGAGCTACATGACCTATTTGATGTACTAACTCTTAGAGCATCTCCAATGACGTTTACTAGAATGGTTCGATAAAATGATATAAAATAATGATTATGTAAAATTTGATGAACCTGGAAGGTAAAGTACTTAAGTGGGGTTGGATATAGTGATTGGCTATATTTTATAATTAGTATTTTATTATTATTTCAAGTTGTTATAAATCAAATGTATTATTTTTATATGGTTGTAGATGATGTGAAATGTCACTCCAGGTCTCTGGAGGTTCAACAAATATAGCCAATATAAAGGGGTTGGCTAAAATTATAGCTAAGGGTAATTCAACATTGGAGTGAACTTTTTTTTACATATTCTCTATAAATTTATTTAAGGCATATGTAAAGCATAATGTAATGTAATATGTAACCGAGGAAATATAACTCAACATGAAAAATAAACAAATAAATAATATTAATTGTGAAGCACAGGAACCCTGAAGATGAAGACTGGATAAATACAAAGAATCAAAAGATAGAATTAATATTCTAAGTCCGTAACCAGGTCATGGAAAGAAGTTTGTTAATATGTTCAAGCCTCTGTGAAGAATAAAATATCAAAGGACTTCCATTGAAATGTATGAATTTGAAGTATTGAAGATCAGAGGTTCAATGAATGAAATAACCAACAAAGTTGTATCAGCTCAGAATTGTAAAGAGATTGAATTAAATCAATTCAGTGCTAGTTCTTTGTGAACCAAACCAGTTCACCAAGCATCAACACATCAGAAAGAAATTAATTTGATCATGCAGAAGATTTTAAAGGTGATACAATTTAAAGGGTTTCAAGAGGTTGAAAATTTTCTAATTCAAATTGTTCAAGTCAAAAGTTATTCTAAGGGAAATCTTTCCCTAATGGTCGCAAGTTAGAAGTGGTTTCTAAGGGAGTCACTCTTCACTTGTACTCGCAAGTTAAAATTTATTCTAAGGCAAGAACAACCACTCTGGTCGCAAGCTAGGATAAGATTTGGCTAAGGCAAAAGCCGTGCTAGTACTCGGAACTCAGGAAATTTTTCTAAGGCATTGTCCTCCTTTTGTGGTCGCAAGCCATATTTAAATGACCAAGGAAGTCAATCACCTTGTACTCGCAACTAAGGAGATAAATAAGGAATTATGTATTCCTTGTATGCGCAAGTAAGAAGATACTTAAGGCAAATGTGTTCCCTCTTGTCTCCAGTTAGATGTTGGTGAATTTTATTGATACAAAGAAGCATTTGTTTTGATTTGTATGGCTGAAATTAAGCCACCTGTCCAGACATTTGAAAGTCTACACAAATAGAAGCATAATGAATTTATTCATTCAGTTATCTTCCTCAACTCCCAACTGTATTTTACAAAAATCCATTGAAGACCATTTATTAGCTTGTAAAAATACTGTTATGTTGTTGAATTTATTGTAGCTAATCATTTGATTGATTAGAGTGTAGCAACCTCAATTTTTATACTAATAAAACAATATAGTCCTCAAATTATTTCCTGCCTATTTTGATTCTGTAAATATAATAAAGAACTTCAAACGAATCAAAAAAGATGGTAGGTATTGTAATCAACCCCCGCTCTACGATATTTTGGGACTAACAATTGGTACAAAAACTTGTTGATTGACATAAAAATCAAGATCCGGGAAAAAAACAAGTTCTTGAAAGTTCTTGAGATTTTTTAATTTTCAAAAATTCTCAATCTTGAATTTTTTTATTCTTAATTAATTTTAATTCCGCCATGATGATGAACAACCAAAGAGTTGGAAGTATCAAGGTTCCTCCATTTGATCGAGAAAATTACAATTTATGGAAGAAAAAGATGATGTTGTTAATTAAAGCTTCAAATTCATTATATATTGGGATATTATTGAATGTTTCTTATGTTCCGATGAAAGTGGTTGTTGAATCGATTACCACTACTAATGCTAGATTTCCTTTTACATACCTAGTGTTTGATTGAGAAAAAAATATTGAAATTCATTCTTGAAACCCCCAAGATACGTGTTTTTCGTACCCTATGGGAGAGGTGGGTATGAGGAAAAGGTATGACGAATAAAATTAATTTATACTATTCTCATTTCTATTTAAGCAATTTAATGTAATATTTACTACAAAAATAAATCAATGAACAAAAAACATTTTAATTAATAAAATTATTTTTAAAAAATAATTAAAATTAAAGATTCTAAAATATTTTAAACTAGATATATTCATTCTAGCATGCAACCAAATACATGATATCAAAAATGATACCTCAACCATATACCAGCTTAACGCGATTCCTGATTCCAACCCCATACACTTCTTGAACCAAACGACTCCTTAGAGAGGCGAGACTCTAGGACCATTGGGAAATGATTCCTCAACCAATATTTCATTGCTCCTAGCTTTTTCATGATGATAACACTTTATCATTGTCCGAACTTTAAGGTACCATAGCAATAAATACCAATGCTCCTTGTTTTTTCTCTATTAACCAATTCTCATGTTTAAATACCAATTCAATATTTGACTTGTAATTTTAGGCTGCTCCAAGTACCCTACAAGGAACCTCAAAGGAGTCAATAGAAAAATTCTTTGAGGAATATTCTGACAAGAGGGGGTCACTATCTTATTCAGTTTTGCGACATTGCATTATTTTTCACGTGCTATGTTCACCATTGGTTCTTGTTTGTTGTCGATTTCAACAAATGTAGAGTGCTTAACGTTGATCCTATTAGGGATGACAGAGACACAAAAGGGGATATCACACACCCTGTGCAGTATTACATTATGGTAAGTATATCATCAATTCTCTATAACTAGTTTCGAACGTGTTAGATTGGACAAATAAATGATAGTATGAAGTTATTTAGGTTAATTTCCCTAAAAATATAATCAATTCCCTATAACTAGTTTTGAACGTGTTAAATTGGATAAAAAAATATAAAGTTATTTAGGTTAATTTCCCGTTAAATATCATCAACTCCCTATAACTAGTTTCGAAAATGTTAAATTGAATTAAAAAAAATAAAAGTATGAAGTAATTTAGGTTAATTTCCTGTTAAATATCATCAATTCCAGGTAACTAGTTTCAAACGTGTTAAATTGGATAAAAATGAAAATATAAAGTTACTTAGGTTAATTTCATGTTAAATATAATTTGAAACCTTGATATAGATATAAACCTCCAAGAGTTTGTACTAAAATCTAGGAGCAGCAACAAACCCCAATCGAAATACCAGATTGTTGAAAGTCCCAATTGATAAAAAAATAATAAAACAAATCCTATTGTAGTTGAGGAAGAAAAATCTAATTCGTGTTGAGGGGAACCTGATTCCTGTTGAGAGAAAGAGAGATGGAAAGCTAATGCTATGTTCTAGAAACTTTTTTTGGTGAGAAAAGAAAAGAAATGTAAAGAATACATTTCTTCAGCTTGTTCCCGAATAATTTTTATAAAAGAAAGGAAAAGAATTCTGCAGATTTGGGAAGAAGTTTTCTTTATTTTTGTCTCCAAAATCTTCTTCCTACTTTTGGAAAGATCAGGAGAGAAAGGAAAATTGGTTATTTTTTATTCTTTTCTTTTCCACCCTAGATTCGGGAACACAGCGTAAGAGTAAGAGAGAGAGAGAGAGTGAAGAGAAGGAAGAACGAGAGAGTGAAGACGGAAGAGTTAAGGCCCGATTTTGGAATTGATATGAAACGCTTCATATTTTATTGTTTTATTATTTTATGTTAGAAAAAAATTCATTTCCCGCCTTCTATTTTTGATAAAATTTTATTCTCCTTAAATTTCATCATCTCGCCCAAATATTTCAAATGTTAATAATAATTTTTGTAAAGATTATCGGTAATTAAAATAAATGCTACCATAGATACATAATCATGTCTATAATAATAACAATTAATATAAACGTTAACATTAAAAAATAAGTGTAATCGTAGATCAATTTTTTCACACTATGGTAACACTTGGGCTAGTAACACTGCAAAAAAAATTGTTACTGAATCCCATATATGGCGTCATAAATAATTTTGAAAGAAAATATTAATAATGTCGATGCCGTTACAGGCAAGTACCAACTAAACTAAGTCCACCAATCTCCATTGTGGATTTCACATACCAAGGTTTTTAAGTACACTAGCAATTCAGTAATTTGCTTGACATACCATGTTAGCTGGATTCATCTTTAACGTACATATTTGACACTTGGGAAATTGAAGTGTCAATGATACAAATTCTACATTGTCAAATGAGAAGAAACCCAGCAAGGAAAAATAAACACAACTGGGAATGGAAGCAAATGTTTTTGCTAGTGGCATAAGAAATAAACATATGCACAAATGAACTAAACCTCTTATATGCTTATACTTCTACACAACAACAACATTTAAGAAAGATAGGTACCGGACTTAGCAGGTGATTGAATGATATTAGTCTTTTATTTCTTCATTACTTTATTTTTGAAAAAAAATCACCATTGCAACTAATTTTATGATGCTGATGCTGAATCAAATTCTAAGCCATTCCCCCGACCATATTACATTTAAGATCTTCGTAGTTACCTCGCCCCTGTGAAATAAGTTCATACATAAGTTATTCTCAGTTACTTAAAAGTCATCATGGTGAACATCAATTTTTTTTACGTCCATCAAGAGAAAATTTTAGATTATGTGCAATATTTAATTTATCTATAACGTGTTTAAAGCGTTATGAACAATATATATCTACGATATATATAACAATAAACAAACTTATGGGTACTAGAGTGACCACATTCTCATAATGGCTAAATTCAAGTTGTTATTGCCCCACATCTGCTTTTATAGAACATTTATGAACTCGTATGCTCTTAGCACGAGAATTCTTCTGGATTTTGGGAATACACAAAGAATGGAACGATATATAAAGACACTGTTTGAATAGGCTAATTTATATACTTCGTGCACAAACTTCTTGACCAATATCGAACTAAATATTATTTCTAGTGACAAGGTTTTGTGTTTCAAGTGCTCTCATATTAAATAAACTGAGCAAGAAAAAGCATATCAGAAAAATATTGGACTATAGTTTATAGGGTTCCAAACTAACAATAAATAGTAAACATGTTGTGCTTACCAAAATGAAAAGTATTGTGCATATTCTCTAATATGTAGAACATCTTGAGTCCAGACTATGTATATTTACATATAATGAGCATCATTTTTGCATAATAGTTAATATCAAAAAAACTATATTGAATAAGATATTGATAGCAAGTCAGTGGTGAAGAGTTGAAGATATGGTGTCCACAACCCCCAAATCGGATTGGGAATTCTCCAATTCCAAATGCAGTAATAGTAACTTGGCTAATTAGCTTATTAATGCCCTATGTTAAAAATTAAAGATTTAGTGAGCTAACCGGCCCCACCCATGATAATTATTGGGTTTTCCCCCGAAACAGAGCATATCATGCTTATTTTTCTATGCTTAAGATTAAAAAATAGATAATGATATGATAATTCAACCAAGAGCTCAGCAACATGAAATTATTAAAATGCAACAAACTAATTTAGCAAGAAACAATCATTTTGGGCAGGACAGTGGCACATAATATAATATTTAGTAGTATAGATATCACAGGTAATGGCAACTTAAATGATTAAATTGGAAGCTCCCACCATCAGCCAAAATAGGACCACCATGACGTACTTCAGAGCAAACCCTATAGAATAAATTAATAAGGTGTTGGTCAGGATAACATGAAAACTTACAGAATAACAACGTTGAACTGAATGAAGTAACATAAAGAATATAAACGAATCTGAAACATAATTTATAACTCCGTAAAATATATCAAAGTCTTACTGAGTGTTATCTCGCCTACGCTTTAGTGCCATGCGCTCTTCCACCATCTCTTTGGTGAGACAGAGTTTTGGTCTCCCTAGTTTTATAGGAGTCAATTTCATCAAACATTTAGAAGGTGTTATTTCCCGGTGAATTCAGACAATAATACACAACCACATAACACCGTAAATCAGCATGCAGATCATTGCACGAACAAACCCTCAGTGAGAAGCTGTTCAGAAAAAAGTGTCATTGATGGACAGTTTTAATGTGCGACAATAGAAGCATGATTACAAATTCAGTCCAAATCAGTCGCCACAAAAGGATAGACCACGCAAAATATGGATATCCAACCTTCGATCGGCCACCTAAAAAAATTGCATCCACACGTTTATGTCCAAACTATAAATAATCTTAGTAACACATTGATGCAACTTATTGGCAGGATTTCTCAGCAAGTGGTCAACCTCTACCACCCTGGTAAAACTCGAGAAGAAGTATAGGTAATCACCCTTGTTTTATCTCGTGTAAATTATTTTCTTGTCATACATTGCCTTTCCAAATACATTTGAATGCAACCTTTCAATATCTTGTTAATTTGGCTAACATTGAAAATATTTCTTTAATTATCTCTCTCTTGAAGATTATGTAGCACATATGATCTTTTTTCCTGCTTAGTTTAATGATCTTAAAGTAGATTTCGTATGTATGTTAGTTTTGCATGATTTAAATGCCACTTTTGTCACCATTTTTTATCTTGTGTGCAATCATGTACTCTAAATATATAAGTATATATATAATAAATATATAAGTATATAAGTATAATAAATATATAAGTAATAAATGTATAAGTATATATATACATACATACACACACAAATACAATTAACGTAAGCTTAAAAAATGAAATTATTGTTGAGTATACAACAATGAAAGCAAAACCCAAATCGAATAAATAAGAACAAGAAAATAAACGCAATCACACAAGACAAAGATTTACGTGGTTCGGAAATTCCTACTCCACAAGCCGCACTCATTTTGTATTGATCTCTCACAATTTGTTATGTTATGATTTTATAATTACATGAGTATATTTATAAGAGAAGAAACTAGGCCTAAATCAAAATTATAGTCCAAATCTGAAAAAGTAGACTAATCCATAAACTAATCTTAATGTGAATCTGAATAGCTTATTTTTATGGGCTTAATTAATAGACTCCACAAATACAGCAATCTCCCACTTGGAGTCTGGCCAATCTTCACTTCAATCTTGTAAGTCTAGTAAAATCAATTCTTGAATCAATAACTCTAACTAGTGTAGCGCCTTCTCATCAATCAATTCTGAAGGCCAGTTGAAGCTACGCAAAGCTTCAACTTTTCATTCGTAACCACCTTAGTCAACATATCTGCAGGATTCTTTGAATCAAGGATTTTATTCAAGGACAAAGTACCATTTCTTATCAAATCTCTTGTAAAGTGATATCTCAGCTGAATATGCTTCGTCCTCTCTTGAAACACGGGATTCTTCGCAAGATGAATAGCACTCTGACTTTTGCTATACAAAGCACTGTTTGCTTGTTTCTTGCCCAACTCCTCAAGAAAAATTTTCAACCAAATCATCTCCTTGCTAGCTTCAGAGATAGCCATATATTCTGCTTATGTGGTTGAAAGAGCAATACTCTTTTGAAGTCGAGACATCCAACTAACTTTGGTGCCACCCAAAGTGAAAATATAACCTGTTGTACTTTTTCTTGTATCCTAACATCCACCCAAATTTGCATCAGAGAACCCTTCCAAGATAACGTCTTTCTTACTGAAACATAGTGCAAACTTGGATGTGCCTTTCAAGTAGCGTAACAACCACTTGACTGCTTCCCAATGCTCTCTTCCTGGATTAGACATAAATCTGTTAACAACTCCCACTGCATGAGCAATGTATGGCCTTGTACACACCATAACATACATTAAACTGCCAACTGCATATGTATAAGGAACTTTAACCATATCTTTCTTGCCTTCATCCATTTTAGGTGATTGGTTCTTTGTGAGATTAAAGTGACTCGCCAACGGTGTACTTCTGGTCTTCACATCCTGGACACTGAATTTATGTAACAATTTCTCAACATACTTCTCTTGCGATAATTTTAAAGTACCTTCAGCTCTATCCCTTATGATGCCCATACCAAGTATCTTTTTTGCTGCACCCATATCCTTCATCTCAAACTCCTTAGACATCTATCTCTTTAACCTGTTGATTTCCCTCATGCTTGATCCTACTATCAACATACAAAAACAATATGATATAAGATGAATCAAACTGTTTAAAGTACCAACAATGATCCATAGCACTCCTCATGTATCCATTATTCATCATAAAGCTGTCAAACTTCAAGTACCATTGTCTCGGTGCTTGCTTTAAACCATACAAACTTTTTATAAGCTTGCAAACAAGGCTTTCTTTCCCAGCTACCTAAAATCCCTCTGGCCGAACCATGTAGATGTCTTCCTCAAGATCACCATGAAAGAATGCAGTCTTAACATCTAGTTGCTCTAGATGTAACTCCTCAGCAGTCACAATACTTAGCACAATATAAACTGTAGTCATCTTAACAACGGGAGAAAATATATCGGTATAGTCAATACCCTTTTTCTGTTGATAACCCTTGAATACTAACCTTGCCTTGTATCTCTTGCTGCCATCATGTTCTTCTTTGATCCTGAACACCAACTTATTCTGTAAACCCTTCTTTCCTGCTGGTAACTTTGTTAAAGACCAAGTCTCATTCTTCTCAAGAGAACTCATCTCCTCATCCATGGTTGATTTCTACTGAACTGAATCATCTACTTTTACTGCCTCTGAATAACACTGAGGCTCCCTGTCCTCGGTCAATAACATATAATATGATGAAGGAGAATATCTTTGTGGTGGCCTCACACTTCTGCTAGATTTTCTTACCACAGTCTGTGGAGTTACTGGAACCCTGTCATCAACATTCTCCGAACTTCCATTATTTCCTGCAAGATCTGTTTCCGTAATATCTTCAAGCACTACTTCCTCTTTCTTAGGTTATTCCTTTGTAAACTCAGAATCGACTACAAGCTTATCCTTATACACTGCATTCTCATTAAAAGTAACATCTCTACTTCTAACGACCTTCTTAGTCAGTTCATCCCAGAAACGGTATCCCATATCATCTGAGCCATAACCAATAAAGACACACTTCTTTGCTTTCGGATCAAGCTTGTCCCTGTCGGAAACTTTAACACGCACATAAGAAATACAACCAAAAACTTGCAAATATGAAAGTGTTACCTCTTTTTCCTGCCACTCATCTTTAGGAATCTTGAACCCCAAAGGACTTGAAGGTCCTCTATTTATGAGATACGCTGCTGTGCTGACTGCATCTGCCCAAAACATCTTTGGCAACCCTGCATGTAATCTCATACCCTTGGCCCTCTCATTCAAGGTTCTATTCTTGCCCTCTGAAACACCATTATGATGTGGTGTCTCTGGAATAGTTTTAATCATTATAATCCCAAATTACGCGCAATAACTTTTAAACTCATCACTACTGTATTCACCTCCATTATATGACATCAAACTCTTCACTTTTAAACCGGTCTGAATTTCAACTTCAGACTTCCACTTCTTGAAAGTAGAAAACACATCTGATTTATTCTTCAAAAAATAAACCCATACCTTTCTAGTGGAATCATCAATGAAAGTGACATAGTAGTGAGATCCACCCAACGACACAACTATTGTTGGACCATATACATCTGTATGAACTAACTCTAACTTCTTAGCCTTGGGGGTCCTCCCTGATTTTGTAAAAGTAACACATTTCTGCTTTCCAAGAACACATGGCTCACATAATCCAACTTCCACATTCTTTAACTCTGGAATCTTCCCCTTTGAAGTTAATAGCTTCATACCTTTTTCACTCATATGACCAAGCCTTTGGTGCCACAAAGTTGAAGACTCAATCTCATCAGCAACTGCATTTGCTTCATAGCTAGATTGTTCAACAATGTATAAAGTCCCATTTTTCTCTCCACGAGCAATAACTAGATTCCCCTTTATAACATTCCACTGTTCGTCTCCAAAAGTAACTCGATACCCTTCCTTATCTAAACTGACCCACAGATAACAACATCTTCTTTAGTACAGGAATGTACCTTACATCTTTCAACGTCCAACTAGTTCCCAAAGAGGTTCTGAGATTATTATCTCCCATGCCCGCAATATCCAAAGTCTCATCATCAGCAAGACGAACTTTACCAAAATTTCCAACTCTGAAATTTAACATTAAATCCTTGCAAGGGGTAGCATGGAATAATGCTCCAGAATCCATAACCCATGATTCAACCGAACATTCAACACAACTAATCAAAACATTGTCATCCATCACTTCTTCAACTACGTTAGCTGAATTATCCTCTTTACTCTTTCCTTTAGGAGCCGCGGGAGCCGTGCACTGATTCCTGAAGTGACCCTTCTTCTGATAATTCCAACAAACAATATCCTTGCGATCTTTGGATTATCCTCTCTTTTGTGACTTCGATCTGCTAAGCCCCTTATTCTGCCCCTTTTCGAACTTTCTGCCTCTACTCTCAGCACTCAACAAGGAACCTGACGACTCTCCTGAGTTTCTCCTACGAATATCTTCTCCAAAAATCGAATCTCGAACTTCATCAAAAGTCATCTTACCGCTCCCAGATGAATTACTTATAGCGGTGACAAATCCCGACCAACTTTCTGGTAATGAGGATGCCAACAACAAGGCTTGTACTTCATCATAGAATTCGATATCCACCGATTCCAATATTTCTAGAATGGAATTAAATTCGTTCACATGATCAATAACACAATCGCCTTCATTCAATCTAGTTTCAACTAACAAGCGAATCAAATACACCTTATTTGAAGTAGACGACTTTTCATACATATTTGACAAAGCCTTGATCAAACCATAAGTTGTCATTTCCTTGACGATATTGTAAGCAACGTTCCTCGCCAAAGTCAACCTAACAACCTCCAGAGCCTGCCTGTCCAAAAGCTTCCAGTCTTCATCCTTCATTGAAGTTGGTTTCTTCTCTTCCAGTGATTCGTGCAGTTTTTTCTGATATAAATAATCCTCAATTTGCATCTTCCAAAACCCATAATCTTTGCCATCAAATTTGTCGATCTTTACCTTACCGTCTTCTGCCATCGCTCCCACTCGCCTGAAAACCTAGGCTATTGATACCAATTGTTAAGTATACAACAACGAAAGCAAAACCCAAAGCGAATAAATAAGAACAAGAAAATAAACGATAATCATACAAGACAAAGATTTACGTGGTTCAGAAATTCCTACTCCACAAGCCGCACTAATTTTGTATTAATCTCACAATTTGTTGTGTTATGATTTTACAATTACATGAGTATTTATAAAAGAAGAAACTAGGCCTAAATCAAAATTATAGTCCAAATCTGAAAAAGTAGACTAATTCATAAACTAATCTGAATCTGAATAGTCTATTTTCATGGGCTTAATTAATAGACTCCACAAACCCAACAACTCTAACATCTAACAGTGGTCATTATAATCTTGTTCTTCTTCCTCCCTCATCATATGCCTCATGTACTGAAATGCCCAAAGTCAATGGCCATATATCAACTCTAGATTTCAGTGTGGGGTAACTCATAATATTACACACATGCTACATGAACAACATAATTTCAAGCGATAATTCAACATAAACGACACAATGAGAAAACATGGATCGCAGTCAGGCATATAGAGCATGCCTAAAAAACATACATATCAACGTGCTAATTATCATAAATAATGGTTTTTAGTTAACAATTAACCATAATAATCAACTTAAACCATAATCTTGATATGTTTTAGATGTTTAGTGATCATTCGTGCTAATAATCTTGATACGAAGATTCAAAATATTTATCACTGCTATGTAAATGTTGACTTGTGTAATAATGCTGACATGGAGGTGCATTTTATCTGTTACCTATATTTTCCCTTATATTTTTTCCAATTATTTTTTAAAAATCATTATACATCGGAGACCCGAAAAAGAAAACATAATCAAATATAAAAGTTTTTAGCAAGTTTTATATATCAGGATATATTCCTAATGGATTGGAAACTAGAGTCCAGACATGAAAAGAAAGACAAGCATCAATGTAGCTTAAAGCCACAAGATGACGCAGTCTACTCCGATGCAAAAAACTAAAATTTTACGCTACACTTTTTTTTACTACCATGGTCAACAAACTAATAACCCGTGTAAAATTATTTGGATATACGTCTATTCTTACGGTAATTATAATTTGTAACTATATATGCATCACAAATTAAAAACATAAACATTATCCTCTAAATCCTAGAATTGGACTTGTGTAATACGTATGCATGACCAACCTCATAATGGATATCTGATAAAATCAATCATTTGTTTACCATAAAAAGCACTATAAACCATTTAATATATGATAAGTTTATATCTGATAAAATCAATCATTTGTTTAGCACAATTTAGATGCATTCATTAAAGAAATGTCATCAAAGCTAAAGCAGTCTGTGACAATTTAACTCATTAAATCATCCATGAACATATATCAGGATATATTCTTATTAGAAGCTAGAGCCCAGACATTAAAGAAAGGCAAGCATTAGTATCCAGCTTGCACTAAAGGTGCTCAAAGAAACATAATGTTCTGCAAGGTGCATGATAGAGGCAAGTGATGCATATTTGAAGGATTCACCAATGATGCAAAAGGGAGCACACCTTATTGTAAGGGCCATGACGGAGGGAAAAAATTTATCTTTGAAGGTGGTGGGGTTTGCCCAAAAAGTGTGCACAAAGATACCCTTTTTTGTATAGCACATGAAAGTGGTTAGAGGTCTATCGTGCCTGAATATGCCAAAAGCCAGGGATGAACTAATTATTTTATCCGACGTGATGGAGGGAAAGAGGTGCAAAGTTGAATGGTGTAGTAAAAATGCACAAAGCGGAACTGACTTCTGCAAGGCTCATGGGGGTGGGAAAAAATGCTCTTGGGGCCACCAGGGTACATATTTTGGCAAAGATAACATCCTTTGTAATGCTTTCATTAGGGAAAAAAATGGTATGTGTACATCCCACGGTGGCTTAGCTCTGGACAAATGAGTTCATTGAGGTGCTACCGTGGTTGTTATGGTACATGACTAAAATTTTATGAAATGACGAAAGAGTTTATCAATAACGAGGACAACAGTGTTAATTTTATGATGATGGACAACATTGTTGTGCCTACTGCTAGATTTTTTGGCTAAATTGAAGGAAGATAGTTTTTTGGTCGGTCTGGGTGCAATATCATCTCTAGTTGTGGTTCCTGAAGGGAGGGTACATAGAGGTGGTCTTCTTACAATATTAGTAGGTATTTCTAAGCAAATGCTAAACAATAATAACTTTGTTTTTTATCATCCTTCTGATCCTGGGAAATTTTTTTATGATGCAAAAAAATTGGTGTAAAGCTCAAAGTTTACCTCTACTTTTATTCATGTCTATATTAACGGGGTTATTCTATAATGTTATAGTTTGATGTCTTTCAGTTACTAAGCACCATAAAATTTGTAAGTGCTTGTTGATAAAGTAAGTATAACATCAATAAGGGAAGCTAGATAGGATTGTGTTAGTTTTCTGTGTGTTGGCTATTTATTCTCATATTTCTCATGCAATTCAATTTTTATTATGTACTTTGAGCTCACTTTCCCGTCACGCCTTAAAATGATGGATTACGTTATGCATCAACTTGATAGGCAATTCACAAATATGCCTTCCTTATTGCTCCATCTCTTTTGGAACTAATCTTCACGATCACAATTACATCGGTAATTTTTACTTTTTCAAATTAATTTGTTTTTATTACATATACGCGTATGTATTTGTATATATATGTCGTCTTATTTTTTTTCAAGAATATGATTTATCTAATAAAATTTTTAAAGTAAATTTAAAACTCATATTATCACAACGGCTATGACATGAAAGTATATATATATATATATATATATATATATGAAAACCAAAATTCTCAAAATGTATTAGAATTCTCCAAAATTTAAACCGTGATCATCTTTGCTTAGGTTTCTAATAGGGGTAGGTTAAAAAGGTTACAACTTCCAAATATGTGTGGAACTTGAAAATTTTTGGTTTGACAATAGATTAAACCAAATATACGGAGTTTTCCATCCGGTATTCATGGAGCAACAGAGGCGATATTTGATTACATTCCAAAATATTTTAAAAGATTGCTTTATTCTTTGTAGTTCATATTTTTTTTCATTTTTTCTATGCAGGGTTGTTTCTTTTATACCATATAGTGAACAATTTAATGCAATTATAATCATTAGATATCCCACAAACATTTACTAAAGTAGGGATTTATCTATTCATAGCCCTTTCTTAAATAGACTGCACAAATTATAGTTTCATATGGTCTGTATTTTAATTTGGTTCTGGAGATTTTTAATCTTTCTTCATTAATCAATATTTTTCTAATATATTCTAATAAATTTTCTTTGGGCAAACAATATAACCTGTTGTGCAAGACATGCATGTATAATAACAAGACTAAGTCATATTGACAACCCTAAGATTCAGTTCTTTGATAATCAATTCTGTATTTTGTATTGTATTTCTTGAGTCTGTAAAAAAGGATAGAAGATTAGACTGGAGTATTTTTCTGTGAACATATTCAAGCTAAGGAATAAACTCTGGAAGAAGATCAAGCCATGATCATGCCTCAGAGAAAAGTGTAGAAGCTTGGAGTTGAATAAAACTGTTATATGAAAAATGTTCTAAGTCAAGATATCGACAAGTCACAGATCAAGTTATATCAAAAAGTCATTCGAGAAGTCCTGAATGGCTTAATGAGAAGTCCAAAATGGCTTATAGAGAAGTCTCAGAGATATCGACAAGTTAAATGAAGATGTAGAGAACTAGAGATATCGACAAGTCATTTCTGCATGTAGAGAACTCAGAGATATCGACAAGTGAAGATATGAATAATTAGAGATATCGACAAGTCAATTTCTCATATAGAGATCTCAGAGATATCGACAAGTCAAAATGTATATAGAGATCTCAGAGATATCGACAAGTCATTTCTACATGAATAGATCTCAGACATATCGAAAAGTCATTTCACATATAAAGATTTAGAGACATCGACAAGTCAAATACACTTATAGAGAACTCGGATATCTCGATACGTCATTACACTTATCGAGATGTCACTTCTCTATAGAACAAACTGGAGATCTCGACATGCCTCTCAAGTACAGAATGCAAACAAGTTAAAGATTCAAGATTATCAGTCAACAAACAATCTATCAACTAGATTGAAAAGTCTACAAAGTAGTTGGATGAATACAAGATCAAGGGCCAAGATTAACTGGACAAAGGATGGTCACAGACCTGCAAGATTCTGCACATATTTGATAAGCTAGAAATGGAGATAGAAAAAAGGTTTGTTTAGAAAGTAGTTTAGTACATTTTAGTGCAAGTCTTGTAAACCCATGCTACTATTCTATAAAGCATGCATTGGTCCTTAGTTCACAGTAAAAAAATAGATCAAATTTTCTTGTATTCTCTTAAGATAGAAGCTGTGTTCTTATTATCCTAAAAACCCAGAATTTGTAGCAAGACAAACTTAATTAATACAAATTAAGTGAGTTTCGAAATACTGTGCTTGTTGATTTATTTCTCCAACACAATATCTCTGCAAATATAAACTGCCTTGTTCACACAAAATCCAAACAAGATTAAAAAAGCTAAAAATTTAAGAAGCACATTTATCTCCCTATGTTGCATTCAATATCTAACAAATGTTATCAGAGCAAAATTTGAAAGTAAATAGATAAATATCATGGAATAATGAGTGCACAAAAGATAAGGAGTATCAAGATACCAGTCTTTGATAAAATCAACTATAGACTTTGGAAGAAAAAGATGATGTTGTTTATAAGGATGGCCAACCCAATGTACATCCAGATTCTCAAGAATGACCCTTTCATTCCCATGGAAAGGGTTGATGAATCTTCTGATGGAGAAATGGCCATTCTAGCTCATTATGCCCCTAAAGACCCCTCAAAATACACTGAACCTAAAAAGGAAAAAGTCTCTCTGGATAGTGGCCTACAACTAATTATGATAGAGTCACTTGACAATATTATGTACAACAATATTATCAACTGTGACACGGCCAAACAGATTTGGGAGAAGATTAAAATTTTATGTGAGGGTACATAGGAAGTAAGATCATATCAAAGGAGAATACTGGTGTCTCAGTATGAGGGTTTCATGGCAAAGCCTAAATAAGGAATTACTGAAGTTTTTGAAAGATTCAACAAATTGATAAATGACTTGCAACTTCATGATAAATATTATGAAGCTGGGGAGGTTAACCTAAAGTTCTTGCTAGCTCTTCCTGACCACTTTAACAGAAAATATCAACTATTAAAAAAGGAAGAGACTTGAGTAGAATAACACTGGAAGTTTTGTATGGGATCTTGAAAATATATGAGCTTAAAATATTGCAAAGAAAGTCATTAAAGGCAAACCAAGAACATGTGGTTGATGGTTCCAGTGCCTTAGTTGTCAATGACAGTGAAGCAAGTGAAGATGAACAAGATGCTCAAGTTCAGTCATTCATGTTGTGGAGCAAAAGAACAAAAGGAGCTAGAGGAAGATGAGTTCTACACCCTTGATGAGCTAGATGAGATGGATCAGTCTATGGCTTACCTGAATAGAAAATTTTCTAACATTAGGGTTAAAAAGCCAAGGTTTTTCGAGAACAAGGGACGTTCCTCCAATAGCAACAGTTGGAAACCAAAAACTCGGTATAACTCAGCTAGAAAAGGTACAAGACTAGATATATTGACAGAACAAAGATAAGGTGTTTTAACTGTGATGAGTTGGGCCACTTTGCTACTGAGTGCAGGAAGCCAAAGAAAGTGAAGAAGGATAAATCCTATTTAGAATTGGAAGCAAAGTATGAAGCTCTCTTGAAGAAACAACAGGGAAAGGCTTACATAGCTGAAGGCAAGAGTTGGGATGACACTGATGAAGAAGATGAGAATGAAGAGTTTGAAAATTACACTTATGGCTCTTGAGCAAGGAGAATCATCCTCATCAAAATCAGAGGTACCAACTCCAACTACCATTGATTTAAATACAAGCCAGTATAAAGAAACTGTTGAAAATATGAATGTAGAGATATTTCATATCCACACAAGCATGGTGGCAGCTACTGAGGAAGTGAGTCGACTGTCAAATACAAATGAGAAGCTTGATATTGAGAAGCAAGAATTGGAAGTGTAGCTTGTTGAGCTTGAAACTCTCAAGCAAGAAAATGAATATTTAAAAAACAAGCTCAAGTGTGCAAGTGAAATTGAAGCTTTGTTGAGGGAAAAGTTGGAGAAGAATGAGGTGGAATTGAAGTCTTTTAGAAATGCTTCTCAGTTGGTTGGACAGTACCATGAGAAAAACAAACCATGTGCTAATATAACTATTGGTTTGGACTATGATGCCTTGAACAACAATAGAAAAAATGAAGGTGACAAAGGTAAGGCCATTGCAAATCAAGATGTCCCAGTTAGAATGAGAAAAGTTGATGCACCTTTGTTTAAGGCATGTGAAATAAATTTCAGTGATATTGAGTTGGTCATCAAGAAAGAACTTGCAGATGAAGATAATAAAAAGAAAAATGAAGAAACCGCTCGTACTGCTGAAATCAAATAGAAGCCCATGGTCAATCATGTCTCTAAGACACCAATAAAGAATGAGAATGTAGGAAAGAAAAAGAAGAACAGGAACGGGAAAATTGGAGTAAACAAGAGCAATAAGTTTGCATTTGTTGTAGATGCTCCCAGGAAACAATACCAAAAGTGTAGCTCAACCAATCACCTGACTCATATTTGGAAAAAGGCTGTTAGTGAGCCAAAAGTGGGAGCATGCAAATATAATGAAGCAAAAGCTGAAGATCTCTATTCCTTCTGTGACAAATTTGATTGCATTCCTTGCAATATGAAAGTGATGAAAAGTTATCATAAACTAAGAGTAGATCTCAAAGAAGTTAAACTCGGGTCTACAGCTAAAAAGGAAAATACAAATCAATCTTTAAACATTGTTTTTCTACAACTTCTGTTAAAATGAAGAAAGTACCCAACACTGCTTGGGTAGCTAAACACACTTAATCCTCATTGTGTGCAGGGCAAGGTGAAGAAAGTCATATGGATCATAGACAGTGGATGCTCAAGACATATGACAGGTGATAAGGCCCTGCTATCATAATTTGAGGAGATGGCTGGCCCATTGGTGACTTTTGGAGACAACAACAAAGGATTCATATTGAGATATGGCAAGTTAATTACTGGAAATGGTGTCATTGAAAGTGTAGCACTGGTAGCTGGTCTTGAAGTAAATCTCCTGAGTGTCAGTCAATTCACATATAAAGGATTCAAGGTTTCATTTGACAACAGATATTGCTCAATTATCAGCAAAAAGACTGGTGAAGTTTTTTTGAAAGGAACAAGAAAAGGAAGCTTATTTGTTGCAGATCTATACTCAACAAATAAGGATGGTATATGTTGCTTCTACACCAAGGCATCTGTTGAGCAAAGCAAGCTATGGCACAAGAAACTCTCTCACATGAATTACATAACAATTAATACCTTGGTGAAAAAGAAATTAGTGAGAGACATGCCAAATCTGGAATTTGCTCAAGATGAAGTTTGTAAGGCTAGTTAAAAAGTTAAAATGAAAATGTCTAGTCACAAAAGCAAAGATGTGAATTCCATAAGTGCAACTCTGCAACTTATTCACATGGACATATTTGGACCAGTTAATGTCTTATCAATTTCTAGAAAGAAATATGCACTTGTAATGGTGGATGACTACTCAACATACACATGGGTAGAGTTTATTAATTCAAAATATGAAACTTCACACATCATTATTGAACACATCAAGAAAATTGAGAAGTAGGCTGAAGATCAAAACTGTGTAAAGAGATTGAGGAGTGACAATGACACATAATTTAGGAATGCAGCTTTAAATGAATTATGCAAAGACAAGAGCACTGTTCAGGAGTTCTCAACTACAAGAACACCTCAGCAAAATTGAGTAGTTGAAAGGAAGAATAGAACTCTAGTTGAGGCTGCTAGAACAATGCTACAAGATGCCAATTTATGAACAAGTTTTTGGGAAAAAGCTGTCAACATTGCATACTACACTCAAAATAGATATCTCATCAACAAAAATCTTGGCAAGTCACCCTAATCAATCTTATAAAAAAATGAAGCCTACTGTGAAGCATCTGCATGTGTTTGGAAGAAAATGTTTTGTTCTAAAAGATAACTCTGAATATGTGGGAAAATTTGACTACAAAGTTTTTGAAGCAATTTTTATGGGATATTCATTAGAAAGAACTCCCTACATAGTTTATGTGCTTGAACAAAAGAAAATTATGGAAAGCACATATGTGACTTTTGATAATGACAAGTGTCCAGGCTTAAAATGCCTTGATGAGAATGAAGCTGAAGCTCTTAAGTTTAAAAATCTCAACATTGATAGTGATTCTGAAGATGAAGATGAGATCAACACAAGCAACAGAATGAATGAAGAGTTAACTGAGCAAGTGAATCATGAGAATGAAAACTCATCTTATACCCCTCAATTAAATAGCACAAACTCAGGGGGAGAAAGAGGAGAAAGTTCTGCAAGTCATGCCAATGGTGAAGAAAATGTAGAAAATTTAAGTCAACAAAATCACACCAGAAAATGGGATAGGAGTCATACAAGAGATGCAATTATTGATGATCCAAATGCTGGAGTGAGGACTAGAAGTGCAACTGTAAATGAATGTCTACATGCATGCTTTCTTTCACAAATTGAGCCTAAGAAAACTGAAGAAGCTTTACTTGATCCTGATTGCATATCTTCTATGCAAGAAGAGCTAAATAAATTTGAAAGAAACAAAATTTGGAAGTTGGTTCCTGCACCAAAGAACAAAAGTATAATTAGAACAAAGTGGGTGTACATGAATAAAATGGATGAAAATGGAATTGTAACAAGGAACAAAATAAGGTTGGTTGCAAAAGGATACTCACGGGAAGAAGGAATTGATTATGATGAAACTTTTGCTCCAGTTGCAAGACTTGAAGAAATAAGGATTTTTCTTGCATTTGCCACCTGGCTTTGAAGATCCAGAATTTCTAGATTTTGTTTACCAATTACTCAAGGCTCTTTATGGATTAAATCAAGCACATATAGCTAGGTATGACACATTATCAGAATTTCTGCTTAAATATGGATTCACTAGAGGAACAATTGACAAGATATCATTCTACAAGCAACATGGTGGTGATATGATCCTAGTTCAAATATATGTGGATGCCATAATTTTTGGTTCTACAAATGAAACATTATGTCAAAGATTCTCAAAACTCATGCAGAGTGAATATGAGATGAGCATGATGGGAAAATTAAGTTACTTTCCTGGACTTCAAGTCAGT
This sequence comes from Apium graveolens, assembly GCF_009905375.1. Lineage (NCBI taxonomy): Eukaryota > Viridiplantae > Streptophyta > Magnoliopsida > Apiales > Apiaceae > Apium > Apium graveolens. Next base: position 20,627,823 of record NC_133655.1, on the reverse strand, counting down.
CAAAGAAGTGATGGAATCTTCATCAGCCAAACTAAATATGTTAAATATATATTGAAGAAATTTGGAATGGTTGATTGTTCACCTGCATCAACACCTATGTCTACAACTACAAAGTTGGATGAAGATAAGAAAGGAAAAAGTGTAGACAGTTCAGGTTATAGAGCAATGATTAAATCTTTGTTGTATTTTACTGCTAGTAGACCAGACATTATATTTGCAACATGTCTGTGTACAAGATTTCAATCGAATCCAAAGGAATCACATTAATTAGCTATGAAGAGAATTTTCAGATACTTAAATGGAACACCAAACTTGGGATTGTGGTATCCTAAGGGAACTGGATTTGAAGCTGTTGGTTACACACAGATGCATATTTTGCTAGATGCAGGTTTGACAGAAAGAGCACTAGTGGAAGCTATCAATTTCTTTGACAAAGACTTGTATCCTCGTACAGTAAGAAACATCAATATGTATCAAATTCCATAGTTGAGGCTGAAAACATAGCTGCTGGAAGTTGATGTGCTCAAGTGCTTTGGATTAGAAACCAATTAACGAATTATGGCCTAGTGTTACATAAAATTCCAATTATGTGTGACAATACTAGTGCTATATCTATTGTTGCTAATCCACTTAATCATTCTAGAACTAAGCACATTAATGTAAGGTGCCATTTTATTAGAGAACATGCTGCAAATGGTACTATTGAGCTCATTTTTGTTCCAACAGAAAAATAATTAGCTGACATTTTCACTAAACCTTTGGATGAAGCAACTTTTACTAGACTTGTTGGTGAAATTGATATATTAAATTCTTCATCCTAAAGGCAAGAACTCGGATAATATGTTGCGGAAGATTAATTTCTAAAATATAAAATTTCATTTACTTGGAAATTAACTGGAATATGATTTATAAATATTTCAGAATTCTATGTATATTTATGTTTCAAAATAAAGCTTGGAATTTTGAATAATTCTAAAAAAAACTGTCTAAATGTTAATTTACATTTTTAATATATGAAGTTAATATAAGACGGAATCAAAAAGAATTAAATTATATAGAGAACTGAGTTCTCAATAAGTCTAACTGACTTCTCGGCAAGTCATTTTGAGACTTCTCGATAAAGTTCTTGATAAGTCTTTTTCTTGACTTCTCGAAGGACTTCTCGACAAGCCTCATTATGACTTCTCGATAAGTCATGTGGAGATCTCGAAATATGTTAATTCATAGAGTTCTCTACAAGTATCCATTTTTAGACTTCTCGATAACTTAGAACTGGAATAATCGAATTTAATAAATTATTTGAGTAAAATACTTTTGAAATAAAATCATTCTAATTTTATTTTAATTTATTCAAATAAAAATTGAAAAAATTCAGTCCATTCAGGACAAATTAAGTATCAATTTGACATCTCGATAAGTCACTATCTAGTTCTCAATAAAAGTCAGGTAAGTGACATATCGATATGTATCAATTCTCTCACTTGACTTCTCGATAAGCAAATCCCAAACGTTTATTCCTACTTCTCGACAAGTCACTAACCATTTTCTATAAATACCCAGACATCTCAACATAACCCCTCTTTACGGTTTCGAGATCTCAAGTGACCTAGTTTTTACAAACCTTAACCGTTCTCTCTCATTTCGAGCTCTTTCTCTTTCAAATCTCGTACCCACTTAAATCCAAACACTTCAAATGGAATCAAACAATGTTAGAGATGTTATCCCTAAGGATGGTACCAACTACCTAGCTTTCATAGATGCTAACCAAGCTCCTGACATTTTCAAGAGCCTTGTCAAGTTTTTATCTGAGATATACTTTGCAGGCGCTTTGACTGCTAATCATATTATTTACATGGATGTTCTCAATGATTTCTGGAACTCAGCTATGGTTATGATAGTTGTGCATGAGAATCAAGCTGCATCTTTGGTGGTAAACTGCTCAATCCAAGGTCAACAAGTGGAGTTTAATGAGGATGATGTCAACAAGGCCCTGAGAATCCCTACTGATAGCATGTGGAGGTACCAACACAATAGGATCTGGCTGAATTTATGGACTTCATAAATTACTGTAAAAGGATCAACCTTGCTAGCCTGAACAAGAAGCATTTGAGGAGGGAATGGTCATTCCTGTTTGATTCCATAGTGAGAGCCTTCACCTGCAGGAAGACTAGGTATGACAACATATCCAGTGTGGTTCAAAGGCTGGTGTTCTCTATGGCTCATAACAGGCACATTAATGTGGGGTTATTGATCCTAAAAGAACTCAGCACAAGGCTCATAATGCCTTTGGCCACAAGAGGTAAGGAAATTTTCTTCCCTAGGTTTATTATATCTACTTTAAATCGTAAAGTTTAAGACATACATTTACTTAATGGTATTGGTGGAACCAAAATAGGCAACTGTAAACAAGTGTCCAAAATATTATTTGGTTCACTAATTACAAAGAATAAGGTACCTATAAGTCTGAGAATCACTAACTTTATGTTAGAAAGATTCAGGACTTACCCTTACCCTATGCCTGACATGAGGTCTAATATCACATCTAGCACATTTATGGCTCATGTGCCTGTGGAAGTACAAAAATAGGAAAACCAACAGTGGCCTTCCACAACCGAGACCCTTTCTTCATTACCAAAAGAATCTAGGAAACCAACCACTTCATCCTCTCAACAGGGTGAAATGAGTAAAAAGAAGATAAAGAATGCACCCTTAACAGTAATTACTGAGAGTGTTGAGGAACAAACAGAAACTGAGTCTAACATGGTCAAAAAAACAAAGAAGACTAAGAAAGCTAAGTTGACCACTCAATTATCCACCTCTGCATCTTCCCAATAAGATGCGGTTGTAATAGAGGGATTTAAACAGACTTAAGAGGCACCTTCTCAACAGGGTCTCTCTATTGAACAAAGCACTCTCCATAGTGTATCCTGTTTAGAGTCTACACCTCAACTTGAGCATTCTCAAGTTGGTGAGAGAAGAAGTATGGTTGGCACACACATTGAGGGCACATCATTTGAAACTCCCACTTTCACTCGGGGGGAGTTGCCAATACTCAATCAAAATATCACAAATCTTATATCTCAAATTTCTTCTTCTTACAATGAAACACTTGAATCCACTTCTCAAGTATTGCCAAAATTAAGTGACATAGTTCATGAAACTGTGCTCACCATCCAGGAACACCATTTAGTTGGTGAGAGGCTACATGTCGGGGTAGACCTTGATGACACCAACAAAAACACAGGGGTTTCATCAGTTTTTAATGAAGACCCTGTGATGCTACCAAATGCACCTTCATATGCAAATCAATCTTCACGGATTAAAAGGTTTGAGGGTAGTACTCCTGAGGGGAAGTTATCTAAATCCTCTCTAATTCAATTGGAGGTTCCTCGGATAGGGAAAACTCATCTCAAAACCCTGGCCGAAATTGCATTGTCAATAAAAGCTGGGAGTCCAATTGCCAATGATCCAACTATTGGGGAGGCAAGTATAGCACATTCAAGTTCCAGTTCTTTGAAAGGAGAAGAAGGGTTTGAGGCCATGGTACATGATAGTAACCTGGTCAAATCCCCTCCAATTCAAATGGAGGTTCCCACAATTGGTGAACAACACACTTTCAAAACCACAGTTCAAACTGTGAGTTCAACTGTAACTCCAGTCACATGGTTACCTACTACTACCACACCCTTCACCTCAAACCAAACAGACATCCCATGCACCTCAAATATTACATCACAACCTTCTCACCTTCGAGCTCAATGGCCGCAGGATGCTCAAGCCCAACCTACTACAGTTAAAGATCTTTTGGTTAAGCAGCTTGCAGGCCTATTCAATATTTCCCAACAACTCCTTATTACAAATATGTTCAATCAAGACTATCAAGCCATACTGCTTTTATACAAGGAGGATGTTGAGGAGCAACAAGAGAAAATTACAGATGAAGTAGATGGTAATGTGGATGCATGGCTCTATAAGGATTCATAATAACTATGGAGAAGGTCTTAGTAAAATTCAGGGAGGAATATGTCATAATTTTGAGTAGTAATGCTAAGGTTCTCACTCCTAGGGAGGTTTATGATGTTGTGACATTGGTGTATAAAGCTCAATCGAAGGCCTTTCACCATGTTCGAAAAACCATGGAAAACACTCTGGTCAAGCATCAAAATGAAGTAAAGAAGATGTTCAATGACAGGATTGATGAGCCGATGCCAACATTTCAAGACATCAAGACCAAATTCAACAGATTCTCAAACAGACTACAAGCTCTCTCTCTCTCTCTCTCTCTTTCTCACTCCTGTAGAAGAAAATGTGGCCAAGCTAAGGGAATCTTTCAAAGCTCTACATGAAGTGATCCAGAATCAAATTACTCAACAAAGGTCAAAGTAGATCAACTTTACAAGGCTAGATTTGAACCTTCAGCCTTGGTCATAGAGGAGGTGAAAAATGTTGTGCAATGTTCAGTTGGTTCTTTGGCAGCATCAAGCTCAGTCCAACTCCTGTCTACATCAACACCCCTACCAATAGAACAGTTTCATGATCAAATATCATCCCTCCAATCTTCAAATGCTTCTTTGACAGCTCAAGTTTCCCAACTGACAACTTTGGTGCAGAATCGACAGAATGATATCAAGTCAGTAGTCGAATCCCACAAAAAATTTCAAGTGCAAAATTCAGTATTTCTGGGAGCTATTATGGGGGCTTTGAACATTCCTCTCCCTGCCCTACCTGAAGCAGTTAGGCCAGAAATTCCTAGTCCTCTAATCCTGAATGCTACCAAGACTAAACGGGAGATAAAATCTAGACTGCAAGAATCAAAAGCTAAACTGCTGAAACCAACATCACATTCTGGCCAAAGCTCCACTCAAATTAATCAAGATGTCAGTAAAGACAGACTCCAAAAAGCTGCAGAAGGACCTTGTCAAGACAAAGAGTTCAATGAGCTACTCACTGTGCTGAGAGTCTCTCTTCATAATAACTACATCACCTACAAAGAGCATAGGTCAAACATTAATTTTCTGAGGGTGGTACTGGTGAAAAAGGGGAACTTCATGGAGAAAAGAATAGTTTCCAATGTCAATGATTGTGGTTTAGATAGGTGTCTACAGGTCTCTCTCTCAAATATTCAATCCATAAGAGCATCTGAGCTGGACGTCATTATTGATAGAGTCAATCCAGTTATTCCAGAGGACACTCAATTGCTAAATGAACTAAAAAAGGCTCAGATAACTGCTTTTCCTGAAGCATATCTTCATCCAAGTAAGGGGTGGCCTACATCTGTTCTCAAACCAGAAAATGCAAGTACTTCACAATCCCCAAAAACTGTGTTAGGATTAATCTCAGACTGATCATGACATTAGGAGGAGGAGGAGGAAGAAGAAGAAGAAGAAGAAGAAGAAGAAGAAGAAGAAGAAGAAGAAGAAGAAGAAGAAGAAGAAGAAGAAGAAGACAATTGAAGATGAGGAAGTAATAAGAATTTTGGGAAGATATTTGCAGAATGCTGAAACCATGTTGCCAAATACTCAATTCAACACCAAATATGACTTGGATGATGATGAGCAGAAGAATAATGAGCAAAAACTTTTTGGCTCAAATCCAAGTCAATCTACCAAGGCAACTGGCAGCAAGTTTGATAATAAGAAGAAGGATGATAGATAGAAGGGAGATGAAAGCGGGAGGAAGAAAAAGGGAGGAGAAGAAGGTACCAAGAAAAATGTCCAACAGATGCAAATCTCACAAACTCAATCCTCCAAACAAGCCAAACATCATCTCAACCAATCCCAATTCAAAAGCCTAAATTCCTACTCAAACAAACTGCAAACATCCTACTCAAAATACCAATCAGATCCAGCCAAGTCACACTGAAGAAAATCACAAACCTACCTTCATTCAAGCCTCTAACCAAAACTCAATTCAAGACTGTTGGGAGAAAACCTAAGAAAATGCAAGTTGATGCTGGTGTCATTTGAAACTACTTCAATCAAGATGATTTTCTACCTCTAAACATGAGCATAACAGATGATGATTACTTTCAACAACTATCGGAAGAAATAGTTAAAGTTTGGGTTGTTTCCTTGTCTAAAGTAAGAATCTACTATTTGGATGGCTCCTTCATTTTGCTTAACATAGAAGTAATGAAAACATTCTCAACCATGGAATTGAAGAGAGTGATTAGCTTGATGAAGGACAAAGATACAAGTACAAGGATGTGGAAGGCTGTGATGTTTGAAAGGCTGAAAGAAAGGAATGAAAGACATGCTAGGATTAAGGCTGAGAAGGAGGAAAGGGAAAGGTAGTATGCCAGAGAGATTGATAGATTTGAATAGAGATCAAATAAGCTTAAGGCAAGGGGCTGAGTAGAATCACTAAAGATGGACATTTTCTAAATATTCAAGTTGGCCGATTATCAAGATTCAGAGTTGGTTACCTCAATGATTACTCACTGGATGAATGGCTCAAGTTGGTAGAAACCTTAAGAGGGACATAAATAATAGAGGAACTCCAAGTGATAGTAAATCTCAAGGACCTCATTAGGAAAGAACCATGCTATGAAAAAATCACTTGATGGTTGTAATTTTTGAACTTATGTAATCATCAAATGTATAAAAGCTGGTATTTGTCAATCTGTCAGTTTGTATGTAATTGATCTTAACTTGAGGTTAGTCTTGTTATAAGGCAAGAATTTGTGTTAAAAAAATCTTCTCATAAATTGGGGGAGATTGTTGTGCAAGACATGCATGTATAATAACAAGACTAAATCATATTGACAACCCTAAGATTCAGTTGTTTGATAGTCAATTTTGTATTCTGTATTGTAATTCTTGAATTTGTAAAAAGGATAGAAGATTAGACTGAAGTATTTTTTTCTGTTAACATATTCAAGCTAAGGAATAAACTCTGGAACAAGATCAAGCCATGATCATGCCTCAGATAAAAGTATAGAAGCTTAAAGTTGAATAAAACTGTTTAATGAAAAATGTTCTAAGTCAATATATCGACAAATCACGTGTCAAGTTATATCGAGAAGTCATTCGAGAAGTACAAGATGGCTTAACGAGAAGTCCAAAATGGCTTATAGAGAAGTCTCAGAGATATCGACAAGTCAAATGAAGATGTAGAGAACTCAGAGATCTTGATAAGTCATTACACTTATCGAGATGTCACTTCTCTATAGAACAAACTGAAGATCTCGACATGCCTCTCAAGTACAGAATGCAGATAAGTTAAAGATTCAAGATTATCAGTCAACAATCGATCTATCAACTAGATTGAAAAGTCTACAAAGTACCCGAAAGAATACAAGATCAAGGGCCAAGATTAACTGGACAAAGAATGGTCATAGACCTGCAAGATTCTGCACAGATTTGCTAAGCTAGAAAAGGAAATAGAAAAAGGTTACTTTAGAAAGTAGTTTAGTACATTTTAGTGTAAGTCTTGTAAACTCGTGCTACTAGTCTATAAAGCATGCATTGGCCCTTATTTCACAGTAAAAAACAGATCAAATTTTCTTGTATTCTCTCAAGATAGAAGCTGTGTTCTTATTGTCCTAAGAACCCAGAATTTGTAGCAAGAGAAACGTAATTAATACAAATTAAGTGAGTTTTGAAATACCGTGCTTGTTGATTTATTTATCTAACACAATATATCTGCAAATATAAACTGCTTTGTTCACACAATATCCAAACAAGATTAAAAAGGCTAAAAATCCAGGAAACATATTCACCCCCCTATGTTGCATTCAATATCAAACGGAACATTTTGTTGGTGTTTGTGCCCTAGAGACAATAATATTATGTTTTGTTTACGACATTTAGATTATTAATGTTTATGTTCTATCGATTATTCTTTTTATATTTTTGTTAGGTCACACACACTGTAGAAGGGGGTTGAATACAGTGTTTACTACAATCAAATCGAATATAAGAACTCAAGTAACAAAACACAGATTTTATTTAACACAATAAACTCTGTTACAAAGAACTGTCCTCTTTCAGTGATGAACAAATTATCACGAGAGCTGCTAGGGTTACAATGAATAATAATTTTGGTTAAGATAACACATATAGTGTAAACCCTATGTCTGTGTTTATATACTACACAGTTACATGATAATCTTCTAATTGATATCGAATACAATTCTACTTCCTAATATATATCAATCAGTTACCTTTTCTTCCAAGTATTCTATTCCTTATAGAATTCTTCTTCTTCTTCATGCATATCTCTTCTTGTTTAAGTCTCGATCTTCTTTCCTTTCAATCAGCCGCCTTCCTTATCTGAAAGTCTCCTTAAGTTATGATATTATCTCCTGATAAATATCTCCTGATAACTTAAGTTATGACAACTTAAGTTCTGATGTCTTAAGTCCTGACTTCAGTATAAGTACTGGTTTCCAGTTAAGTACTGATTTGTCCTGTTAAGTAAGATCTGAAATTTAAACACAAATTATATTAGACATGACATCACAAATATATCTAACAATCTCCCCCAACTTATAAATTAGCAAAATATACAAGTTTAACAGATATTTGATGATGTCAAAAACATTAAGTACAAATGCATGAGAATTTGACTAGATAACTACAACTTACAGTCCTTGTAGCTTTACCATCCTCAAGGTCTGATAACAGCTTCAGTCTGTATACACTTCAGAATTTAAGCAGTTATAGATCTTTGACTTGGCTTCAATTTCTGATCTCTTTGATATCAGGAGTTGTTCTGATATAGTTCTTCAACAAACATCTCTCAGCATATTCAAGTTCATTGACCATCCTCCTTTTAGCATTCTTCAATTCAACTGTATCTTCACCAGTTTGAAAGATAGCAGCCCTGAGATCATTTATTTTAGTTTTCCTTATATCCTGATCTAGTCTGATGATGTAGGCTTTGTCAGACTCAAGATTGAATTCAAGTCCCTTAATACCAGAAAATGTAGTGATGATTTTAGCAGTATTAGGCTTCATTTCAACAATTTCTCCACTGTGAGATCTGTACTTGGGACAATATGGGCTGTCAGACTTTACAGAGTAAAGCTTCTTCTGTCTTTGAATATTTGATTTTAAACACCCTGCAGCACCATCTGTTGATCTGTTTTTAACTTGAAGCATAGATAGAACATGTTCCAGTTCTTCAAAATACTTCAATAAAATTGCATTCTCCCTGATCTGGAATACCCCCCATCTGTCATAAAGTATAACATGATATCTTCTTTCAAAACACAGTGGTAAACCATTTGTACAGGTTCAAGTTGATTCAATCTCTCAGGAGTTGCTCCTACACCTGGTTCACTTAAGGAAGTTGGATCATTGGTAGTATTGCTTACTCTCTTCTCTTTTGAACTACCCAATCCAGATTTGTCTCTTGCTTCCTTTCCTGTAATAACTCTTGCTTCAAAATCACTTGATATAGTCTTTAAAGGTTACGTCTGTTGAGCTTTGGTGAGTCCTGGTAGTAGCATCTTTGAAGGTTTAACATGAGTAATGTCAGAGGTTTCCTTTTCCTTATCTTCTGATATCAAGCCAACTTGAGCTATGTCAGAGGTTGCTTGCTTCACTGTCATATCAGAACTTACTACATCTTGACTCTGAACAACTTGAGCCATGTTAGAGGTTGGTTGAGAAATCTTCTTTTTCGTCAGAGTAAGACTAGCATCTTCATCAGATATTCCTTCATCCATGACTGGCACATATACCTTTACAGGTTCATCAATTTTTCCTTTGCCCTTGAATCTAGGATCTACCTCCACTTTTGATTTGGCTTTGGTTGCCTCAGAATTTGTCCTTTCTTTAATCACAATGCCCTTAGATTTTGGAAGTTTCTTTTCAACAACAGAAGCTTTAGATTTGGAGTTGACTTTTTCTAATTTAAGTCTAGCTTCTTCTTCCTTTAGACTTTCAAAGTCCATTCCAGGATTTTCTTTAAGAAATAATCTCTTTGAAATCTCTTCATCAAGTTCCAGATGTTCAGTAGAACTTATCCTTTTACCAGTATCAGAACTTATTCTTCTCCCAGTATCAGAACTTGTTCTTTGTGTAGAAATTTTAGTTGTCTTTGATGAAGATCCTTTACCTTGACCATGACCTCTACCCATTTCAGAGTTTCCCTGGTCATCTTTTCCATCATCCTTACCCTTCAGTGATTTAATAGATTTACATTTAGACTTAATTACTTTCTCCCCCTTTTTGGCATCAGCAGGTAAAAGAAGAGAGACAAGCAATTCCACTGAGGATTGGATCTCATTGAGTTGAGTTTGCTGAGAAGCTTGATTCTTTAGAATTTCAGAAATTTGATCTTGTTGCTTCTCCTGAGTCTTTTCAATAGACCCAATTCGGTCAAAGGCTGGATTGAAAAATATGTTCTTTTCCAATTTTATATTCTTATCTTGCTGGATCAAAGATTCTTGAATTTTATTCACCTTGTCACGGGTTATTGAGTGTTGACCTTGAAGGTGCCTAGTACTCATTGCAGTAACTCTCAGTTGTGCCTTGAATCATCATTTATCAGTATTTCATCAGCTTTGGCAAGGTGCTCAGCAAGAATTTTTTCAGTAGGAACAAAATTAACTGAGTTTCATTCCTTAGTCCACTCCTTTCCTCTAGGAGTTTCACTCCAAGGTACTGGTGCATCCTCTCTAACAAACTTCTTGATCAAATCAGCTTTGCATGGAGCTTGTTGAGGTGCATGTCCTGATGGACCAGCTGCATCAACATCTACATTTGCAGTAGCTTCACCAGTAAGTTCAGCATTATCAGCATCAGAACTTACAAAGCTTGAAGTATCAGCATCCTCTGATAAAATAACAGTATGTGAGGCTATAGAGGCTTCAATATCATCCTCTAACTTCTGATCTGCAACTAAGTTCTGATCAACAGCCAAATCTCGATGCCCACCTAAAATCTGATTTTCATCATCCAGATTCAGAATTGGTGTGGTTGGAATATCTTCATTGAAATCAGCATCTAGAATTGGTGTTGTTGGTGGAGCTTCCAAGTACAGAATCTCAGGCACAATCAAGTTATGAATATCAATTTCAGCACTTGTACCTGGGTCTTCAGTATGTACTGGATCAATTATTGGAGACACAGGAGGTGTAGACACTTTCTTTGGAATATCCTCTTGTTCTTGAATAGGAGACTTGTGAGTTGGTTCAGCAGTAGGAAGTAATTCAATGACTATAGGTTCTATTGGGATCAGAGATTCCTGACCCCCTTCCTTAGTTGCTTCTTCTAGAGTTGCTTCAGAGTGTCATGATACACTTACAGCCCTCCTGGCTCTTTGCTTTTTAAGTCTCCTTGCAGAATTAGAGACTTTGGGAGCTTCATCATCAGAATTTAGCTTTATAAGCCTTTTGAGGGGCCTAGAACTCCCAGTTTCAGTATCTTTCTGATAAGAGATCTTCTCAGCTTCTACAACAATAGGTTCTGATATCGAAACTTGTTCCTCACTATCTGACTCATCTCTCAGAACTATTCTCCTTCTCTTCTGTTGAGTCTGAGGTACTATCTTAGTCCTCTTGGATTTGGAAGATGAAGGCTTCACAGGATGTGCTGAAGGTTGAGGTTGAGATGACTGTGATGGTTTAAAATATGTTCTGATGGAGGGTTGAGTTGGTTGAGGTTGAGAAGTTTGAGGTTGGTGAGAGATGGTATGTCCTGATGGTTGTTGAGTTGGCTGTGACGTGTTGGTGGGTTGAACATCAGGGTAAACAGATGTGTATGTTTGTGGATCAGCATTTACCAAGATTTGTTTTACTGACTGAGGAATCTGTAAGGGTCTCTACACTTGTAATAACCCCAATTTTTGGAAATTTTTTGAAACCCTTATGAATAGTGTTTTTGCTGAATGAGAAAACTTTTCATGCCACCCTATGTAGGGGTTCTGTTATTGATCTTCTGGGATATTATTAGTACTCTATGTGGTATATAAGTGTATGTAAAGATTGTCAGAATCCAATTCCGAACACTTTGATTTTTCCCGGAAATCCACTAGATACGGAAAGAATTGAGTATAAGGTAACAGGATAAAAAGGATTTAAATTAAAGGATTATAAGAGAGGGTCATAAAAGGAATATAATATATTGAGAAAGGTTAAGGGAACCTAAGTAATAAGATCCCGGGTATGATCCCTCAAACGATAAACGAAAATGAAAGTTAAGCGAACCGTATAACAGATCAGCGGTCATTAGGCAAACAATTAGAAGCTAATCAAAGAGATTAGCGGGGATGATGTTATCCAACCAATAGAAAGAGGACAAAGGAGGGATGATGACATCACAAAGTGATGCAAGCATGACATAAGAAGGAAGGAAATGTGGTGGAATATTAACCACACAAAACCAAGGTTAATTTGGTAATTAACCTAAAACAAATCAAATAAGCAACCAACCAAAACAAATCAAAACAAAAACACAAAACATTTCATCTTCTCCAAGCTTTGCTCTCGGCTTTTTACTATTTCAAAGAAAACAAATTTCAAAACTCAAGATCAAGGCTTCCTAAATTGGTAAGATAATTCCCTAGTATTCCTTATGCATAGTTATGGCTATTCTATGAGTTTAAGCCTCCAAATCATTCACAATCTTCTTCAAGAAATCAATGAAGAAGACAATGAATAGTGACTTCAAGAATTTTAACTTGATTTTCTTGTTTTTCCTTTAAGATCCAAGCATCCCTAAGTCATCTCAAGGCTTCTTAAGGCTTCCTAGCTACTCACACCACTTCAAGGAAGGTATATCATATCCAAACCCTAGCTTTACTTTGTTAAATAGGATGATTTTAGTTGTTATGGTGATATAGTAGCTTAATGCTTGTTGGTTTAGAATTTGGGGTGGAGTGGTAGTGAAATGGATGGTGTTGTTTTGGTTAAAAAAACTTAAGTATAGTTAAATTCAAGCTTAAGCATAAGTATAAATGTTAATATTGAATTGATTGGGGCTGTTATGATGTGGTATGGATGGAGTTTGGATTGGGATGTGATTGTGGCTTGATTATGGGTTGAATTGGAAGGGTATAAAATTGGAAAATCGCGTAAACATAGCCGTCGTAATGTCCGATTTACTTTAGGCTGTTTTTATTCTTAACATTAGGACCCGAGAACTCACTGCTAGATTATGACCATTGCCATGTTTAGATAGTTCATGTTACGAGCTTCGTTTTGATATGTAGTTCGTTTAATTCCGATGTACGGTTTAGGAGAAACGACCGTTTTAAGTAACGGCGTTTCGCGAACGAAACTTTTCCCCTCGCCTTACTTTGAAACCTTGGTAAAGGACCTTAAATGACTAATTGGAGTATGAAACAATTGTGTTAAGTGGATTAGGCAGTTGGTAAGGTACTCGTGAAAGAATCGCCTTAAAAATCGTAATGATTAATTTATTAAAAATGGTGGAGCCGAGGGTACTCGAGTGACTTAAGAGAATCAGTAAGCGCAAAACGAGCGTTAGAGTCTAAGTTGGTTAAAGTATAAATTTACAAGGGACTTTGGTTTAAATCCAACTTACTTGTTGTTTATAGGTTACCAGACTCGTCCCGAGCCATTGTAATCCCCAGTCGCTCAGGCAAGTTTTCTATCCGTTATACTGTTGTTGTGATGTATACACTTGTATATGCATTATCTTGTAATAGATGCATGATGGTTATATTAGCAAATTCTTGCGATATATTGTAGCATGTGATATGGTACATATGCATGCCTGTTTCATATTCTTGTCATATATATCTGTTGGTTCAGTTGATAATACCTATGCTAGAGAATAGCGGTAATTTGCATATACCCTTAGTATAGGGACCCAAAGGTGAAAACATTTTCTATAACCGGGAGTCGAGGATCCCAAGTAGATTATATATATATATAATTATATATATATATATGGTAATAGTTTTCAAAACTATTAATCGAATAAGGTTTATTCGATAACTTTATTTTATTAATGAATATTATCTTGAATATTCATTCGAGGACTTATGACTCCTTTATATTATTTATTGAATATTACTTGGATATTCATTTGAGAATGTATGACTCCTTTATTTTATTTAATGAATATTATTTATAATATTCATTCGAGGTATTATGACTCCGCTTATTATTTATTAATATATTCTTTATTTTATTAAAGAATAAGGTGTCAATAATCAAACTTATTTTTGAATATTCAAATAAAGATAGTACTTTCGTATAAGTATATATTTGGTTATTTAATACTCATTTCAAGTATAAGTTTTACAACATCTACTTCAAATATTATTATAAAGATTATTCTTTATGGGAATATTATTTAAATAATAATATTCAGATATTTCTTTTTATTGAGACTGATTTACTTTATTAAATCAGCATTATTCCAAACACTCTTTAAAGTGTTTTCACGTCTTTAAAATGATTTTTAAAAGTTAGAGCGGATCCCAAAACTCATTTTTATATTTAAGATCTTCCTTTTAAAAAGGGGATTTAAATACTCGCTCAAAACCTGAGGGATCCGACTCTATGGTGTATTTTATATTCACAACAAGGTTGCAGTTTTGGTAAATGAATTGATTACTTACCCAACATTCGGGAAGTAAGTCCATCTATCGAGTCGGCATAAGCAACATGGGCTCAGTGGGCGTCCATGATAGTGTAAGTGGCTCAGTGGGAGTCCATCAAATGCATAAGTGGCTGAGTGGCAGTCCAGCATAAGGTCCTATTGCGACCAGGGTGATGACCAGTGGGGAATTCGTCCATCTACTAGTAGAAGAGGTTACTTATTGGTATCTTTGCCTGATCAGCAAGATATCGGGTTTATGCCACAATTCTTTTTCCCTTCCAAAAATTCATTGGATGTTACAAACTCTGTTCATACTTTACATGACATAGGTTTTCAGGGACTGTATAAGGAAGATGTATATGTGGATATATATCGGAACTTAATGAAGTATATCATAACTTCATTTCCTTCAATACTACTTCAAAGATTTAATCTATTCAAATCTGTCTTGTAGTCTCATCTATGTGATGAACTGTTGAAAGCTCGTTATACTTTGAACAGTGGTAGTTCAAGTAACTTTATAATTGATATAAGTATAGTGAAGTATTTGGTAACTTCATCCCTTGTTTTTACTTATATCTAGTAAGTAATTATCTTACACATGATAAAGGATTCTAGTAAGTATCCATTTAGATACTTGTATTATTGTTATCACTATATATTATCTTGCGAGCTGTAAGGCTCACTCTTGCTTTATTTCTTCATCACACAACAACAGTTAGGAAAGATGGCCAGACTCCAGCAGACCCAGCGCCAGCGCGTGGGAAGCGTCCCGCGTCTTCCCGTTGATGTTGTAGCTGCTATAGCTGCAGAGGTAGATCTATTGATAGATCAGGCATTCTACTTTTGAGAATCAATTATGTATAATTATAACTTGTGGCAGATAATGGCAATTAACTGTAAATTTATCAAGTAATCATTTTGGGTTGTAATAACTTTTAATTATGGATTCAAGGACTTGTACTTATTTCAATTTCATCTCTGAGACTATAACGGGTTGTGGTGTGTGTTCGTGTGGGGTCACAGCATAAGGTTATTTATTATTAATTAAGTGAAGTGATATTGTGGAAAGAAAGACCGTGACGACCCGGATACCTGACCCCGGATCTGGGGGTGTTATAACACTTGTTTCTTAATGTCAGCATTTAACAAATCATTAAAAGCCCTTTTTGTAAGCTTAAAGGGTGGAATTAAATCACTGGTAGGTTGGGGTTCATCAGCACAACAGAAAGTATATATAAGCTAACAGAATCTAGCAAAGTATACTACATTTCTATCCTCTGTCATCCTATCCCCTATGAAACCTAGCACAGCACTTGCAAAATCAAAATGAGATTGATGAATAAGGGCATACCGGATTTGCTGACTCATGATGGGAATAGCATCAAAGTTGGAGCACTTATTGGCGAATGCCTTAGTGATACAATCAAAGGAAAATTCCATTCCTTTCTGATATTTGCTCTTTTTAGTTGACCCAGCTTTCCCAAACTTTTCTCATAGTCCAAACTGGCCATAAGCTGTTGTAAGACAGGATCCTCCACTATTGAGAATGTGCAACCTTCAGGTAAGTGGAGAGCTTTACGAACTACACCAGGAGTAACCACATGCTCGACATCTCCTGATGTGAAAACAATGCTTGGAGTACCAGTAGCACCACCATCATCAAAAAGCTCAGTTCTCCAAAATGTCAGCACTTATTGGCTTGAAATAGTTTGAGGTTGGGTCAAAGCATACCTAATCTCACTATGAGCTAATAAATCTTGCACAAAGTGCAGATCTGATGGAGCTTCAGCCTTGGTCAGGATTGCAGCATAATTATTTGGGACAAACTTGGCTCCATCAACAATTAAATCCTTGGGCGCCATCAGAAATAAGTGAGAAGTTAGAGTGCCTGTAAGGTGTTTGAGAAAATATTTGTAAATAAAACCGTCAGAAAATGTGAGAGAGAATAAGAAAAGAGAGAGAGTAGAATAAAAATGAAAATAAAAGATTTTAAAATCTTTTATCTCTTTTACTTAGACACCCCACGTGACAACAGTTAATAAGAAGTGGAACAGACCTTTACACCTGTCAAGCATGCAGCAGTTAAGGCAAAAGTTAATGGGCACGGTAAATAAGTAATAATTACATTGCACGTTCAGTTTAAAAAAACTGTTCCCACTAAACAAATGATTATTACTACTTTAACTCACATAAACCAATATTCTGAGAAAATATGACCGTTCAAGTAATGACCAAAAATAAACCAAGTAAATAAATACTGCCACGTCAGCATCAGAACTTGATTCTTATCAGGATTTAAAAGTCATCTGAATATGTCTCCTTAACTCAAAAAGTGAATGTTTATTACTGTTATTCTTCACATAAATACTGATATGGGTACATCAGAACTTAATCATCAGAACTTCCATCAGAACTTGTCCTCAGAATTTATGCAACTGACACTTAAACTGTTCATCGAAAACAACATTTATCACCACAGTAATTTTCATCATTCATATGGAGTGTAAGTGTGTGCAATAAGCTAAATATCAGACAAAGAGTAAAGTCTGATTCACTTCAGTATATCTTAGAAATAAGGCATAACTAAGAACTTTGCTTAAAAACTGTCATTGGTCTGAAGCCTACTATAGAATGAGTTCATGCATGAGTGCACCTCAACTGTTTTGTGCTCAGTTTATGCATCTTTTGAAATTCCTTTTTATAGTGGCTTCTCAGTGTAAGTGAGTCACAACTGCTTATCAAAATTTATGCTATTATCAAAGTATTTCTCCAGTAATCAGAGAATGTGAAAAGTCACCAAGAAAATTTTATTTTGCTTTTCTAATGCATATTACTTAATACCGGCAATGCACTTGGGTCTTCCCTTCCACATATACTTTTCTCTAGATCTCAAAGGAGTACCTGCTATTTCTTTTCTTTTCTTTTTCTTTTGATAAGTGAGGCTTATCAGCACTTAGTACATCCATCAGATTTACTAACATCAGAACTTAACAGATAAGAAGCACTATTCTATTAAAGTAAACTTTAACCAAGCTCAATATCAGAATTTGCTTGTGTTAAAAGATTTCCACATAAACAATTACTTCAAACATGGGATTATTAGTATATTAAAGACTTCTAGGTCAGCATCTAGCACAATTATCCTCATTGGATTGAATAGTCACAGAAACATTCATATCACTATCAGAGTTTATAAATTTACATCAGACAACAATCAGCACTTAGAAAATTTCAATTTAAGCACATAATACACAAAGATAGTAATATCTGTAAATACTGATAATAAAGTCTGATGTATCAGAACATAAACTAAGCAGATTTAGAGAAAGAACCTGAAACCATTCCAAGTTCATTTACCAATCTTGTAAAAGTAGCTTCACACAGTGGTTTTGTGAAGATATCTGCTAGTTATTGATCTATTGGAAAAAAAATGCAATTCCACTGTACCTTCATCCACATGTTCCCTTATGAAGTGGTACCTAATGCTGATGTACTTTGTCATTGAGTGTTGAACTGGATTACCTGTCATAGCAATAGCACTTTGATTATCACAGTAAATAGGGATTTTAGAATATGTTAACCCATAATCTAGTAACTGATTCTTCATCCAAAGAATCTGTGCACAACAGCTTCCTGCAGCAATGTATTCTTCTTTTGCAGTTGATGTGGAAATTGACTTCTGTTTCTTGCTAAACCAAGAAACCAACCTGCCTCCAAGAAATTGGCAGCTTTCACTTGTGCTTTTCCTGTCAATTTTGCATCCTGCAAAATCTGCATCTGAGTAACCTATTAGCTTAAAGTCTGATTCTCTAGGATACCACAATCCTAGATCAGCTGTACCCTTAAGGTACTTGAAAATTCTTTTCACAACTGTTAAGTGAGTTTCTCTTGGATCTGCTTGAAATTTTGCACAAAGACAGGTAGCATACATGATATCAGGTCTACTTAAAGTTAGATAGAGTAGTGAGCCAATCATACCTTTGTAATCAGTAATATCTACTGATGTACCAGTATCCTTATCCAATTTTGTTGCGGTGGCCATAGGAGTGGATGCACTTGAACAATCTTGCATTCCAAACTTCTTCAACAAATTTCTGGTGTACTTAGATTGATAAATAAAAGTTCTTTCTTCATTCTGCTTGACTTGAAGGCCCAGAAGATAGCTAAGTTCTCCCATCATACTCATTTGATATCTTGACTGCATCAGCTTGGAAAACTTCTTACAAAGTCTGTCATTTGTAGAACTAAAAATGATATCATCAACATATATCTGCACCAAAAGTAAGTTCTTTCCATGGTTGAGATAAACTAATATTTTGTCAATAGTCCCTCTGTTAAATCCACTTTTCAGAAGAAACTGAGCTAATGTCTCATACCATGCTCTTAGAGCTTGCTTAAGGCCATAAAGTGCTTTATCAAGTCTGTAGACATGATGAGGAAATTTTGAATCTACAAAACCTGGAGGTTGTTCAACATATACTTCTTCTTCTAATTCTCCATTAAGAAAAGCACTTTTTACATCCATTTGAAAGACTGTAAACTTTTTGTGAGCAGCATAAGCCAAAAATATCCTTATGGCTTCCAATCTAGCAACCGGTGCAAATGTTTCATCATAATCAATTCCCTCATGTTGAGAATATTCTTTTGCAACCAGCCTTGCTTTATTCCTTGTAATTATGCCATCACCATCAGTTTTCTTTTTGAACACCCACTTTGTACCAACAACAGATCTGTTCTTTGGTCTTGGCACTAGGGTCCAGACTTTATTTCTTTCAAATTCATTTAACTCTTCCCGCATTGCTTGCACTCAATCAGCATCTTGAAGAGCTTCTTCCACTTTCTTTGATTCAGTTTGAGAAAGAAAAGAGTGATAGAGACATTCATTTGATGTTGCTGTTCTAGTTCTGACACCTGCTTCAGGATCTCCAATTATTAAGTCAGGTGTATGTGATTTGGTCCACTTCCTTGCAGATGGAAGGTTATCTCTAGAATTGGATGCTCCCCCATGATCCATGCTGTCTCCATCAACATTTTCTGATGCTCCCCCTAAAATTATGCTCTCTGAGTTGGATCCTTCAGAATTTGAGTTTCCAGAATTATCAGAACTTGACCCATCAGAACTTGATGAATCAGAATTTGAGTTTCCAGAATTATCAGAACTTGGCCCATCAGAACTTGATGAATCAGAACTTGAAGAGCCTGTTCTAGATTCTGATGCTTCTTGAGATGTGGTTGTATCTTCAATATGCCCCCTGCACAGGTGCATTTTCCTTTGGTGTAGTTACCACAGTTTCAATAACATCAGAGTTTGACCCATCAGAGTTTGCAGTATCAGGATTTAGACTGTCAGGATTTAGATTGTCATTATTTACAGAATCAGAATTTAAAACTTTATTTTCAAATCTCAGCTGATCATGATCATTGAAATCTTCAAGTCCAGTAATCTTCTTATCATCAAAAGAGACATTGATAGATTCCATGACAACCCTTGTTCTTAAATTGTAGACTCTGAAGGCTTTTGTAGAAAGTGGATATCCAACAAAAATTCCTTCATCAGCTTTTAGATCAAATTTGGATAGCTATTCAGGATGAGTCTTAAGAACAAAACACTTGCATCCAAATACATGAAAATACTTCAGATTTGGCTTCTTTTTCTTCACCATCTCATATGGTGTCTTTCCATACTTGTTGATAAGTGTTGTATTCTGAGTAAAACAAGCAGTCTGCACAGCTTCAGCCCAAAAGTAGGTTGGTAACTTTGCTTCATCAAGCATAGTTCGTGCAGCTTCAATAAGAGTTCTATTCTTTCTTTCAACAACTCTATTTTGCTGTGGAGTTCCAGGAGCAGAGAATTCCTGCTTGATTCCATGGTCTTTGCCGAACTCTTCCATAATTAAATTCTTGAACTCAGTGCCATTATCACTTCTTATGATTTTCACAGAGTCTTTGACTAATTTATCCAGTTGTTTGACATGATCAATAAAGATAGAAGTTTCACTTTTTGTGTGCAAGAAATACACCCATATGTATCTGGTGAACTCATCCACTATGATCATAGCATATTTCTTCTTTGCAATAGACATGACATTCACTGGACCAAATAGATCAACATGTAGTAGGAGATAAGGCTCAAGAATTGAAGATTCAGTCTTGCTCTTGAATGAAGATTTTCTTTGTTTTGCCTTTTGACAGGAATCACAAAGGCCATCAGGAGCAAATACTGATTTTGGCAGTCCTCTCACAAGATCTTTCTTGACTAGTTCATTTATATTGTTGAAATTTAAATGAGAGAGTTTCTTGTGCCAATTCCAGCTTTCTTCAATTGATGCTCTACTTAACAGACAGATTGCAGAACCATCAGTACTTATTGAAAGCTTGGCTTCATAAATATTACCATGCCTGTATCCTTTCAGAACAACTTTGCCTGTAGATTTGCTTACAACTTCAAAGTATTCTTCAAAGAAATCCACATGATAACCTCTGTCACAGATTTGACTAACACTCAGAAAATTGTGTTTAAGTCCTGAGACTAGAGCTACTTTTTCAATGATGACATTCCCAAGATTGATATTGCCATAGCCCAGAGTTTTTCCCATATTGCCATCTCCATAAGAAACACCTGGACCAGCTTTCTCCACAAAGTCTGATAGCAGGGTTTTATTTCCAGTCATATATCCTGAACATCCACTGTCTGGAACTAGGATGTTTTTCCTATTGCCCTACAATCACAAAGACCACTAATGATTAGTTTTAAGGACCCAGACTTGCTTGGATCATTTGGCCTTATTAAGTTTATTAACATTTGCAGCGGATTTAGCATCAGAGTTTATGCTAACAGTTTTCTTATCAGAATTTGCAATATTAGACTTTGCATCAGAACTTACACTAGAAGGAATAATGCTAACTTTCTTTAAAGAAGGTTTTATTTGATAATAATCATTGTACAAACTATGATATTCCTTAAAAGTATAAATGGAATGCCATAAACTACCACAATGAAAACAAGGATTTTGTGGCCTATATCTAACAGACTGACTCTTAACTCCTGATTTTGAAGGTAAGAAGTTTATGTTCTTATTCTTTCTACAAAAAGAAGCTAGATGGTTAGAATTTCCACAGTTATAATATTTCTTTCTAGGAGCATTAGGAACAGGCTTGTAATCATTGCTTTTATTCACACCTTCCTTTCCATTCCTATTTTTCCTAGGTGGCTTTACCTTGTTTACATTCTTAACATCTTTCAGCTTATGCTTTAGCTACTTCTTTGTCATTAAGCCTATGTTAACTTCAGTTGGCTTATCATGTTTTGGTTTGTCAGAAGTTAATTTCTCTTTAACTTCTGATTTATCAATATCAGACTTTACAGCTACAAACTTAACAGGATTTACCTTTGGCTTTTGTTTAACAACTATAGGCTCATTTTCTATAGTTCCTTTATTATTCTTATCATCTCCATAACCTAAGCCCTCTTTCCAATTTCCACTACTTAACAAATTCTGAGTTGTTCTGCCAGAGTTAGTCCAAGTCCTGATAATCTCTCTTTCCTTTTCTAACTCAGTTTTTAGAGATTCATTCATTTTAAGCACTTCATCTCTAAAATAGAAAGCATCATCTCTATCTTTCTGAGTTTGATGGAACATATCTAACTCTTTTTCTAAATAATCATTCCTCTTTTTATAATCAAGACTTACAGAAGTTAATCTTTCACATGTTAAAGTTTGATCTCTATAACTAATGAACACGGTTTTAAGATATCTTCTCAACTCAGTAATATCATCAGTATGAAAAGCATAAGTTGTTTGAGGTACCTTTAACTCAGCAGCTTCAGTAGTGCCATCTGTCATACTTTCCTCCTTTGCCTTCAGATTTTCTGAAACCTTTCTTATCAGAACTTGCACCTTTCCTGGAAAACTTATTTCCCCTTCTGAATTTCCTGTATGCAATCTTTGTGATTCCTATCACCATAAGAGCACACAACTTCATCATCTCTTCATCAGGGTCCATCTCAGATAAACTTTTGGTATCAGAATCCTCATCACTATCAGGACTTGATGACTCAGTATCAGACTTTGTGATGAGAGCCTTTCCTTTGCTTTTCTTTGAGACAGCCACTTTAAGGGATTCCTCATCAGCCTTAAAAGCAACTGTCCTTGACTTTCTCCCATGCCTCTTGCTTCTTTGATCCATCTCAAGTCCATGAGTCTTGAGCATACCATAAATTTCATCAAGATTAGTTTCATTAAGAGCATAGTTGTCTCTTATAGTTATGGCCTTCAAATCCCAACTTTCAGGAAGAGCTAAAAGGAATTTGAGATTAGTATCTTCAAAATCATATTCCTTATCCACCAGTGACAGATCATTCAGGAGTTTGACAAATCTATCATATAAACCAGTTAATGACTCGTCAGGTTTTTAGTCAAAGTGCTCATACTCTTGAGTGAGTATAGTCCTCCTGTTCTTCTTAATTGAATCAGTTCACTGGCATCTTGTCTTCAAGGCATCCCATATCTCCTTTGCAGTCTTGCAGTTAATTACCCTGTTTGACATGACATTATCAATGGCACTGTGCAGCAAATGTCTTACCTTTGCATCCTTTGCAATGGATGAGATATCTTCAGCTGTATATTCACTCTTCTCCTTTGGTACAGTCTGTGCTGGCTGATCTGCAACTACAACAGAGAGCTTGGTTGGATTATGTGGTCCTTCATTGATTCTGTCAAGGTATTCTGGATCTGTAGCTTCCAGAAACATAGACATCCTCACCTTCCCTATGGGATACTCAAAAGGTTTCAGTATGGGAACCCTAATAGTCTCATATCGATTATGGATTTGAGTCTTTGGAGTTTCTTCAGTTTTGGTGGGCTTGGTTGGAGTTTGTGCTTCTTCAGACATGATTGTTTTTGGATCTATACTGTATGTATGTTAACAGATTGCTCTGATACCACTTGTTAGGTCACACACACTGTAGAAGAGGGTTGAATACAGTGTTTACTAAAATCAAATCGAATATAAGAACTCAAGTAACAAAACACAGATTTTATTTAACACAATAAACTCTGTTATAAAGAACTGTCCTCTCTCAGTGATGAACAAATTATCACGAGAGCTGCTAGGGTTACAATGAATAATAATTTCGATTAAGATAACACATATAGTGTAAACCCTATGTATGTGTTTATATACTACACAATTACAAGATAATCTTCTAATTGATATCGATTACAATTCTGTTTCCTAATATATATCAATTAGTTATCTTTTCTTCCAAGTATTCTATTCCTTATAGAATTCTTCTTCTTCATACATATCTCTTCTTGTTTCATTCTCGGTCTTCTTTCCTTTCAATCAGCCGTCTTCCTTATCTGAAAGCCTCCTTAAGTTCTGATATTATCTCCTGATAAATATCTCCTGATAACTTAAGTTCTGACAACTTAAGTTCTGATGTCTTAAGTCCTGACTTCAGTATAAGTACTGATTTCCAGTTAAGTACTAATTTATCCTATTAAGTAAGATCTGAAAACTAAACACAAATCATATTATACATGACATCACAAATATATCTAACAATTTTATTATGTCTTAATTTACTGCGATATAAATATTAGATTAATAAATGTCCTTGGAATATGATATGCATTCTATATCTCTTAGTACGTGACTTAGAAATAAAATAATGTGAATAGTATCGATATTCCCAAATATCCCTAATCGAGTATTATTATTAAGGGACAATAATAATGCATTAAGACTAATGTGTTCGTTGAATGATGATCACATCTCATTGATTATAGGTATAGTGACCCTAAAGTCGAAAACACAGGCAGATGTAAATATACATGATGTTAGATAACCCAATGTGAGATTCTACATGTCTGTTGTGTCATAAGTAATTCTCACAGTGATAATGATGTAATGGTCCTTCGACTTAAAATTATTATATTTCTATATGATGATTAATATACTTTGTTTACATCAAAAATTGTCTTTGACCGGGTAATGATAAAAGTGACCTCGGGTATATTAGGAATCGTGTAAGAAATATGAATTATCTAGAAAGGATTTAACACTTCTAATTTTGGAGAGATATTATTGGTCTCTTGTGTGAGCTAGACTATGAAATGTGTGGCGTCGCACTCAAATTTTGATTTGAAATGATAGTCTACTCATTGATCAAGTAAACCTGGATTAAACCATGAAAAGGATAACACGTAACATGCCTTGAGTTTAATCTATAATATATATTATTAAAGGGATTATATTACATTGTACATTATTCAAGAAAGGTTTAATCGATCACTGATTTAATTATATATTACTTGGGTAGCAATGATGTATTACTAGATGCATCTCATTTTTATGATTTTAAATTAGATTTAAAATTATTACCAACGTAATAATAACCTAAAGGGTCACACAAAGAATGATTGGAGGATTCTTTAATTTAAATTCGGATGTAAATTAAATGTAAGTAATTCGACTTATTTGTTATTAATTAAGTAAGACTAAATTAATTAAATAAATAAGAAATTTGAATTTACTATGAAATTCGAAATTGAGTTGGTGGATGATCAAGTAACACTTAATTAATAATAAATAGGATTTTTGGATTTATTAAAACTCTAAATTAGTTTAGGGTTAGAAGTCTTTTTCTCTTTCCTATATAATATCATATTAAGCCTCAACTAAGGTTTGACATTTTTATAAGATAAAGCACAAATCCTAGTAGCTTGAGAGAGAGAGAGAGAAAGAGAGAGAGATAGAGAGAAGGCGGCTTCTGATTTATGAGTACTAGTACACTCTCATCCTTCGTTCAATCATTCGTGTGGATACCTTCAAGGCGTAGATCATTTCGTGACGGGATACATGGTAATTGTTGAAAGCTTGGACCTCCATTAAATAACTGAAATCGTAAAGCTTCTTAAGATAAACCTCTTAACCACGAATTAAATATTGTCTTTTCGCATGGATCCTCCTATGGGTTTTAATTTTTATGGTCTTTACAGTTTTTTAAACATTATTTCCGCTGCATTTTTATGCCTCAAAACTCAATACCTTTATACCCCTTGCTTTAAATTTTCATACTTTACATCCCCTTTCATTGAACAATCCTTGTAGTTGGCATCAAGGACTCTTCACACTAATATATGGCCCTAGAATTACTGAGGTCTTTATAATCACTTTGTCAGACATGAAAAGAGAGGCAAACATTAACATAGCTAGAGGTCACAAGATGGTGTTATCTATTTGAATGCAAAGAATTAAAATTTTGGTTATGGCTATACTTTTTTTGGCTAACCTAATAAACAAACTAACAGTCCGTGTAAAATTTTCTGGATATACATCTTTTCTTGCGATAATTATAAATGCAACTGTATATTTTATCACCAATGAAAAGCATAAACATTGTTTCCTACATCCCAAAATTGGACCTATGCAATAAGTGTGGTTGACTAACCTCACAAATAATATCAGATAAAACCAATTATTTGTTTACAATATAAAGTACTATAAAGCATTTCATAGGATAAGTTTGTATTGCTAGCACAATGTAGAGACATTCATTTACACAATAGCATCAAAGGTAAAGTAGCTCGTGACTATTTAACTCATTAAATCATCCCTGAACATGAAAAACCAGTTGAGCAAAAGTGAACTAAAAAGTTAAGAAATTCACATATCTCAAACCGCGGCAACAAACAAAAATCATCCAATTCGATCACACGTATACACACAACCAACATCGACACCAATATGGAATAGACAGTTCGATCCATAAAATAGTGTTTCGTATATATTCCGATTGATATGATTAATTAGATTAATCATGATAAATATATGATAAATTATATCATTATATGTTATTTGTGTATGGTGGATGGTTATGGCCTTTAGACCTTAGATTAATGGTTTTTAATCGTGGTTTTGGTTCTTGAATACAACTTGCATGTCGTTTTGATTCTTGTAATATTAAATCTCGAATGTAACTCGAGTTCTTTTTGTAAGTTCATTACATTAATATTTTATATTTCAAATATGTAATATACTTGAAGACTAAAAGACTTAAAGAAGGAGTCCATTGGAGGTGATCTAAGGAAGCCATACCAGGAAGCAAATAAAGCAAGAAGATATATTATGTAATAGATAGTTGTATTTATTTACTTAACCACCTTAGATTGACCTTGATCTTTATCATGAGCTTGATGAAGATCATATGGGATTGGGGTATAACCAACCATACTTTACTACACTTTACATATATTATAATGATATGATTAATGTATGTGTAGAATAGTTAGTATGATGCATGCTTATATAGGTTAATCACGTATGTATTAGATACGTCACCCATTTCATGCTTTCTAAATAAGATAAAATCTGTAACGATTCAAGATTTTAAAAATGAACCAATGATTATAAGATTCTCATGTTTTAGAAACACGAAATGAAATATAAATTTTCTATATTTCCGACATGGGGCGATTTTATCAAAAACAGGTTCATTGAACTTGTAAGGTTGTGGGTTATAAGCGAGACCGATGTGACTCCCTCACTACTTGGAAATCAAACCATTGATGAATATTGATTTAAAGTATTTTATTCAAGGAAAAGTTGGGAATCTCTTTTGTTAGGAATATGTTGTGTACTTGATGATAAGCTAAACAAAACACCTTAATAGATTTAACTTAGTGAATTTTGTAGCACCCGACGGATGATCAATTATAGTCCCGACGGATGATTCAATATAGTCCCGACAGATGACTAATTGATATCCACCGGGTGAGTAGCTTATGTAACAATAATTACTATAGCATATTTCTGCAAACAACTTTGTATAGATTCGGTAGTAGCTTATGAATCATGTAGACTGCTAATAGATGTGCAGAATAGGTTGAGTAAATGTAAATATAAGATGTCTTATAATTCTGCACAAATGAAATGGAGTCAAGTGATAAATGGCTACCCGACGGATGATCAAATCCACTAGAAAGTTTTAAAGACCTGAGTTTTTATTACTTTATGTTTGATTTAATTAACTCTGTATTCCGCACTCTGCAAATCAAACAATTAGATATAAATTGAGTTAGAACCATTTTTCATAAATCTTAAAAAGAAGCCAGAATTACATTCAACCCGCCCCCCCCATCTGTAATTATTGTTGTATTGTTAGGGAATAAAAATTGGTATCAGAGCAAGCTCTTGAAGTACAAAGAGTTTAAAGATCACAACAAAACCGCAAGATGAACAAGAAGGACGTTGGAGTCAAAATTCCATTTCTGGATAAAGACAATTATCATCACTGGAAGGTGAAGATGCACCTACATCTTCTTTCTCAATATGAGGCCTATGTTGATTGCATAAAGAGAGGTCCTCATGTTCCAATAAGAGCTGCTACTGGCAATGAACCTTCAGTCCCCAAGCCTAGGCATGAATGGTCAGATCCTGATATTGAGCAAGTCAGGAAAGACAAAAAGGCCATGAATATTTTATTCAATGGAGTTGATGGTGACAAGTTTGATAACATCATCAATTGCAAAACAACCAAGGAGGTTTGGGACACCATCCAAATTATCTGTGATGGTACTGAGCAAGTTAGAGAAAATAAGATGCAGCTGCTAATTCAGCAATATAAGCACTTTCATTGTGAAGACTGTGAAACTCTCACTGACATATTTAGTAGGTTTCAAAAGCTACTAAATGCACTGAAGTTGCATGGAAGAGTCTATCAGACAAAAGAATCCAATCTCAAGTTCCTTAGATCTCTTCCAAAGGAATGGAAACCAATGACAGTCTCACCGAGAAATTCTCAGGATTACAAGGAGTTTACCTTGGAGAGACTGTATGGCTTCCTGAAAACTTATGAGCTTGAAATAGAGCAAGATGAGAGGATGGAGAAAGGAAAGAAGAAAGAAGGGTCCATAGAACTGGTTGCTGAGTTGGAAAAGGAGAAGGAAATTAAGGTAGAAGTTGTTGAGTCTACTACAAAGGTTTGTGAAAATAAGGGCAATGGGCTGGTAGCTAAAAATGAAGATTCTTTGAGCCAAGATGATATGGATGATATTGATGAACATCTTGCATTCCTTTCCAGAAGATTTGCCAAGCTCAAGTTCAAGAAGAACTTTGGAGCAGCTAAGCAAAATAGAAACATGGTGGATAAATCAAAATTCAAATGTTTCAAATGTGGCTTGGCAGGGCATTTTACCAGTGAGTGTAGAAAGTCAGATTCCAGCAAGAAGAAGTTTGAGCCTATGGATTATAAACAGAAGTATTTTGAGTTGCTCAAACAAAAGGAAAGGGCTTTCATTACACAAGAAAATGACTGGGTAGCAGATAGTTTGGATGAGTATGAAGATGTCAGTTATGTCAATCTAGCCCTAATGGCCAAGTCTGATGAAACAGAAACAAGTTCTTCAAGTAATTAGGTAATCACCACTAACCTACCACATTTATCTAAAGCTGAGTGTAATGAAGCAATTAATGACATGTCTACATTGCGTGTTACATTTAAGTCCCTCACTAAAAAATGCTAAAATCAAATAAAACAATCAATTTTTAAGTGAGAGGAATAATGTGTTAGAGTCTCAGTTTATTGAATTTGAGAAATTGAGAATAAAATGTAAGATTGCTAAGGAGGAATTAACTGAGTCCTTGAAGAAAGAAGAGATTTTGAAGAAGCAACTTGAACGAGAACAGGAGGTGATTAAGGCATGGAAATCATCTAGAAATGTTCATGCTCAAATCACCAAAGGTCAAGGTATTGAGTCCTTTTGTGATGCAGCCTGGAAAAAGAGTAAGGAGAAGATGGAATCCAATTTGGTTAAAGGATTGCTAACAGATGTGGACTCAACGGATGATAAGATTCATCCGTCAGATAATCAAAAGGATTATCTGTCGAGTGACATAAATCCTCATCCGTCGATTGTGAGCAAACCTGTGAGCAAAGCCAAACTTGCCAAGTTAAATGAAAAGTATGGATCAATTTCCAAAAATTTTATTCCAGGAGAATCGAGTCAAGTGAAAAAGGAGAAGAAAGTGAATGTTGGTCATCTGTCTATCAAGCAATTGAATGATAGATTAGAAAAGATTGAGGTTAAAACAGAAACTAAAAAGAAAAACAATAGAAATGGGAAAGTAGGGATTAACAAACATAACAACTACACACCTGATAAATATGCTCCAAGAAAAATCTGTGTTAAGTGTGGTAGTGTTAATCATCAGTCTGTTAATTGCAAACTTGCTATGCCTACTCCTATATCTGTACCATCTTCTTTTCCCAACATGAATGTCATGCCTTCTATGCCTATGCATGTTATGTCTGCACAGAATATGAATGCACAATTTGCTAATATGCCATTTTCACCTAATCCTTATTATGCTACATTTAGTATGCCTCAAATGCCATTTAGCATGCCTTACTGGAATAACATGTTTGCAAATAGCATGCCTTTTCCTGTTAAACAAAATGTGCATTATAATTCTGTTTTAATGACTGGTTTCAAAGGTCTAACTCAGATGACTAAGGATGAATCTGATATCCCCAAGTCAAATGAGATCAAACCTAAGAAACAAAAGAAGAAAGCTAACAAGGAAGGACCCAAGGAAACTTGGGTACCAAAATCAACTTGATTTGGTATTGATGTGTGCAGGGAAATAGAAAGAATCTGTGGTACTTGGATAGTGGTTGTTCAAGACACATGACTGGAGATTCTACCCTGCTCACAGAGTTCAAGGAGAGAGCTGGACCAAGTATTACTTTTGGAGATGACAGCAAGGGTTATACTGTGGGATATGGCTTGATTTCTAAAGAAAATGTCATCATTGAAGAGGTTGCCTTAGTGGATGGTCTCAAGCACAATTTGTTGAGTATCAGCCAGTTTTATGATAAAGGCAATTCAGTAACCTTCAATTGAGAAGCTTGTGTTGTGACTAACAAAAGAAGCAACAAAGTGGTTCTCACTAGTGTGAGAAGAGGAAATGTGTATCTAGCTGATTTCAACTCATCAAATGCAGAATCTGTTACTTGCCTTCTCAGTAAAGCAAGTCAAGATGAAAGTTGGTTGTGGCACAAGATATCCCATCTAAACTTCAAGACCATGAATGAGCTTGTTAAGAAAGAAATGGTTGGAGGCATTCCTCAAGTGGAGTTTTCTAAGGATGGACTATGTGATGCCTGCCAAAAAGGGAAGAAGATCAAAGCATCATTCAGAAAGAAGCTTGATTCAACAATTGAAGAACCTTTATAATTGCTACACATGGATCTATTTGGACCAGTCAATGTGTTGTCCATCTCAAGGAAACGATTTTTCCTAGTTATTGTAGATGATTTCTCTAAGTTCTCTTGGACATATTTCCTAAAATCTAATGATGAGGCCAGTGAAATCATCATCAATCACATAAGGCAAGTCAACAATTTCTGATTTCAAAGTAAGAAGAATCAGGATTGACAATGGAACTGAGTTCAAGAATTCTGTGATAAGATCATTTTGTGAAGAAAATGGGATAATGCTTTTCTGCAGCAAGAACTCCACAACAAAATGGAGTGGTAGAAAGGAAAAAACAAATCTCTTATTGAGGCTGCACGGATAATGCTTGAAGAATCAAAGTTACCAACATATTTCTGGCTGAAGCTGTGAATACTGCCTGCTACACTCAGAATATTTCTTTGGTTAATAAAGCAAAGTGCATGACACCATATCAATTGTTCAAGAACAAGAAACTAACTCTAAATTTTCTTCATGTATTTGGCTGCAAATGTTATATATTGAGAAATCATACTGATCAACATGGGAAGTTTGATGCTAAAGCAGATGAAGGAATTTTTGTTGGATATGCTGTGGGAAAAGCATATAGAGTCTACAATCTAAGAACCAACATTGTTATGGAATCAATACATGTTGTGTTTGATGATAAAAAGATTGAAGGACTGCAAGATGAAGATTCTCATGAGAGTCTCAAATTTGATAATGTGGAGATGGTTAGTGATGGCAGTGATGATGAAAGTGATCAGGAAATAATGGAAAGGGATAATGCAGAAAAATCTACTACTAATGAAGCACAAAATTCAACATTTGTTGAGTTGCAAAATGCTTCATCCGTCGGGAGACAATCTGCTTTATCCGTCGGGAGACAATCAGCCTCATCCGTCGGAACTCAAAATGCACCATCTGTCGGGTCATCAAAAGAAGCTGAAAGTCAGAAAAAATCACTTACAGAAAGTTCCCCTTTCTTAAATCAAAGATCCTTAAACTCAGGGGGGTTTCTAATAATCAAAACTCAGTTACACATCAAGACAACAATGAGGCCTCTTCATCCAGAGCTAATCTATTTCAACAAAGAATATGGATAAAAGATCATCCCTTTGAGCTCATCATTGGTGATGTATCATCTAGAGTTCAAACAAGGAGAGCAACTCAAGAAAAATGTCTATATAGCAGCTTCCTATCTTAGGAAGAACCAAAGAAGGCAGAAGAAGCATTGTTGGATCCTGATTGGATTTTAGCTATGCAGGAGGAGCTAAACCAATTTGAAAGGAATAAAGTATGGAAGCTGGTACCCAAGCCTAAAGGAAAGAATCCAATTGACACCAAATGGGTATTCAGAAACAAGATGGATGAAAATGGCATAGTGGTCAGGAACAAAGCTAGATTGGTTGCTAAGGGCTATTATCAACAAGAAGGAATAGATTTTGATGAAACTTTTGCTCCTATTGCAAGACTTAAAGCCATCAGAATTTTCTTAGCCTATGCAGCTCATGCCAATTTCAAGGTCTATCAAATGGATGTCAAAAGTGTTTTTCTGAATGGAGATTTGGAGGAGGAAGTCTATGTTTGTCAGCCTCCTGGTTTTGAAGATCCAAATTTCCCAAATCATGTCTACTATCTTTTAAAAGCACTTTATGGACTAAAGCAAGCACCTAGAGCCTGGTATGACACTTTATCAAAATTTCTTTTGGAAAATCACTTCACAAGAGGTACTGTTGATAAAACTTTATTCTTTAGAAATGTTAATGGCTCTAGTATACTTGTTCAAATTTATGTAGATGATATTATATTTGGCTCTACAGATGAAAAACTTTGTAAAACGTTTGCCAAATTGATGCAAAGTAAGTATGAAATGAGCATAATGGGAAAACTAACTTACTTTCTTGGTTTACAAGTTAAGCAAGTTAGTGATGGAATATTCATTAGTCAAACTAAATACATTCATGATCTTTTAAAGAAGTTTAATCTAATGGATTGCACATCTGCAAAAACTCTCATGGCCACTGCAACTAAGCTTGAATTAAACACTACTGAAAAGTATGTGGATATTTCTAGTTATAGGGGCATGGTTGGTTCAATTCTGTACTTAACAACTAGTAGGCCATATATAATATTTGCTACTTGTCTTTGTGCTAGATTTCAGGCTGATCCTAGAGAATCTCATTTAGTAGCTATTAAGAGAATTTTCATATATCTCAAGGGAACACCAAAACTTGGCATTTGGTACCCTAGAGATTCTAGTTTTGATCTAACTGGTTATTCAGATGCAGATTATGCAGGTTGTAAAATAGACAGAAAAAGTACAAAAGGAACCTGTCAATTTTTAGGAAACAAGCTTGTGTCCTGGTTCAGTAAAAAGTAAAATTCAGTTTCTACTTCTACAGCTGAAGCTGAATATATTACTGCTGGTAGTTGCTGTGCACAAATTTTGTGGATGAAAAACCAATTGTTGGATTATGGTCTACAAGTGGATAGGATTCCTATTTTCTGTGATAACACAAGTGCAATTGCCATCACTGAAAATCCAGTACAACATTCAAGAACAAAGCACATAGACATCATGTACCACTTCATAAGGGAACATGTGATGAATGGTACTGTGGAACTGCATATTGTTCCAAGTGAAAAATAGCTTGTAGATATATTTACCAAACCACTTGATGAATCCACCTTTTCAAAGTTGGTAAGTGAATTAGGTATGCTTAATTTCTCTTGAATTATTTCAGATATTTTTGCAAGTGGTAATGTAGCCAGAAATTTAATTGATTTTTCTGTTTTGGATGAAATTTTGGCTAAGTCAAAATTTACATCCCGACGGATGATCATTATCCATCGAGTTTGATCATCCGTCGGAATACAATTTGTCAATAAAAATCAATTATTTTTCTAGAATATTTTATAACTCAACGGATAACTGATTTATCCTCATCCGTCGAATTGTCTCAATCCCAGCCGTTAATTCCCTGAACATTATCCATCGAGTATACTTACAGCTTGTAAGCATGACACAACGGATAACTGATGGAATTTTTACAGTTTATTTATTTCTAAATGGTTATCTTGGGCAATTCTTATTGATTACTTTATTTTACTTTATTATTTTTGTCAGTTAATTTCTGAGATAGTATAAAAGCAAATTCACTTTTATTCATTTCTTTTATCATTCTCAAGATTCAATTGCTCTAATTTCTTTCTTCTCAAAAGCAAACTCTCTCTCTGCAAATTCCAAATCTCTAACAATGGCACCTGTAGTGAAAATAATGTCTCAAACCGGTTATATCTATGAGAAAAACAACTTCTCAGCTTTGGTGAACAAGGAGATTCAACAGTCTGGTGACTATCACAAAATGATGGATTTTGTGAAGAACTGCAAACTCAACTATGTCATGCCGGAATCACCCACCATTTACTGTGAGGTTGTTGAAGAGATATGGACAACTGCAGTGTACAACTCGACAAACAAGACCATCACATTCACTCTGAAAGATATTGTGATTGAGAACCCAACCAACAAGTTAAATTGTTGGGTTCAAGAAAGAAGAATCATTGCAGATTTAAACAGAGCAAACCATCACAAGGAGGTTCCCTTATACTACTTTCCAGTAATGGAGGGACCTCAGGTAAGTGAGGTAATTTCTTCTGTCTCCACTCTTCCAACCTCACAAATTTCTTTGCTTTCTAGTGTAGCTATGGAAACTGTGTCAATGACCCAACAGTTGCCTACCCAAGCTACCAAACTAACAAAAGTTCCAAAATCCAAAGCTAAGAAAGCCCCCTCTGATTTCTTTCAAAAGAAATCAGTTGTAAAATCTACTAAACCTAAAGAGGGGAGTGTGAAGGAGGGTCAGAAAGGTGAGGGACAGGGTGAAAATCAAAGAAGCCCTAAGGATAAGGATAGTGAGAAGAGTGTACCCAAACCTAGCCACACTACAGTTTCCCAACAAACTGTGGTTGTTAATAAGGATATTAGCTCATTACTGGTTTCATCCCCCCAAAAGGATGTCACCATTCAAACAAGCTCTCAACCAGGAGCACAGGCCAAGAGGGGTAGGGACATTAGCTCACCACAAACCTATGCCAGAAAGAAAAGATCAAAAACCCTTGGGGATGCACAGGGCTCACACACTGTGACTGGATAATGAAAATACATAGCCCGGAAATGGCCAACTCAACCGATAGCGGTAGGGCCGAAGGTAGGCTATCTCTCATCATTAATAGTACCTATGGTGGCATTCTACTCACTTGCATACTCTTCATCAACATATCTTTCTTCGGGATCAGAGCCGTGCAACACCAAATTCTCCCACACACTCATTGGATATTGATATGATTTATACATCTCAACCAAATTCTCCATCTTTAACTCTGTTGGAGAAGCCAAAAATCCATGCAAGTGAGCATCATCTTCTAGATGATTTGTTGGCTCACTTGCCATTTCTTTCTGAGACTGTTGAAACATCTGTGTCAAAATTTTCATCAATCTGCACAGAGTCTACAATAGTCTCCACTTCATACTCATTTATTTCTACTCACTCGATGGATATTGTTCATCCATCGAGTAGTGATTGTATCCCGACGGATGTGCCTAACAGCAGTCATCCGTCGGATAGTCAAATTACTACCCCGATGGATATTTCTCATCCGTCGGGAGTCTCTGCACAACTTCAAAGTTCAACTATAGTTACAATTGCAGATGACTTAGTAATTATACAATCACTTTTAGGATTGAGGGAAGGTAGTGATTTGAGTGAGAGTTTGGGTTACTCCCAGGAAAAAGGAGAGGAAAAGAGTGATCTAATGCAGTCCATTTCTTCAGGACTGGCAAAAGTGAGTGAGAGGAGTCCCACCTTAGATGGTGAAGGTGAGGGTGTGAGGGTGGGAAGCCAAGGTGAGACCTTGATGCAAGAAAAGAGAGATAATGAGAGAAATGCATGTACAGGAGAAATAAGGGTGGATGTCATTGCAAGTGAGTTAATGAATGTCCAGGATGCATACAGGGAGGGACTATCTCAGCAAAGTCAAGCTGTTATAGATTCTACCTCCTTGGATACTGAGACATTTACTCACCCTGTTCTAGCATATCAAATTCTAGCTGGACAGGGAAATGACAATGCAGAAAGAATGCTAAATTTGGTGCACACCACACAGTCTATGCAAAGAGAAAAGGACGCAATCACAGCTTTTCCGTCTACAGCTGGTGATATTGACTATGAGACTGGTGATTCAGAAGATTTCTTTGGTGGTGAGGATGAAGAAAGTGAAGAAGAGCCATTGGACATAGGGGGAGAATTAGGCCCTAGTTCCATATCAGGCATGCCATCATGGGCCTTCTCCAAGAAATGTGATGAACATCATTTCAAGACCACACTCATCCAATTTATCAGTCAAACACAGTATGCTCTTCAATCATCCAAAAATACTAGCACCAAGAAGCTTCTGCAAGCACATCTTGCTTCTCTTCAACTAAAGCAAATCCAAGGTTCTCAATATACTCAGGATGTCACTTCTATCAAAGGAGAAATTGATCAAATGAAAAGAGACTTTTCTGAAAGGTTGGATTCTAAACTTCCAGAAGCTACAATGTTTGACATTAAAAGACAGCTAAGGAAGAACTCTGATCTTGCTACCAAGGTGGATTCCCTGGACAAAAGGATGATTGTTATGGAAGCTTCTCTTACATCAATTCATCTACACCAAGCACAACAAGCAGACTTGCTTCAGAAGCTAGTGGCTGCACAGACTTCCTCCTCTACTCAACTTGCTGATAACAAAAAGGGGGAGAAAGAAAGCTCCATTGTCCCAGTCAGTCAAGAGAGTTCAAGGAGTGAGGGGGAGCAAAAAGTGCTCAATATTCAAGTAAGTAAAGCAATTGTGCCAACAATTGCTTTCATAAAGCCACCTGCTAAAGATAGTATAGATCTAATCAAAGAAGCAGCAGCCAATTTGAGAGCTGCTGAGAAGAAGCAATTGAGTCCAATCAGCTGGAAGAAAATTGATGAGAACATACAGAAGATATTTGGTCCAACACAGAAGCCAGAAAAATCTTCAATCATCACTCTAAATTCATGAAAATTTCTGTGAATGACATAAGTATGAACTATCTGGAAAGAGGTTAAACTTCCTGCATCAAATGTCCAAAGAAAGATCTCATCATGAAGGCCAAAAGGAACTACTCTAAGT
The DNA here is from genome assembly GCF_009905375.1 of Apium graveolens. Taxonomy (NCBI): domain Eukaryota; kingdom Viridiplantae; phylum Streptophyta; class Magnoliopsida; order Apiales; family Apiaceae; genus Apium; species Apium graveolens. The sequence continues at coordinate 20,590,859 of NC_133655.1, read as the reverse complement.
TTTCAGACAAGAATCATATGGATACAGTGTTTGAAACACCTAGGCCAGATGAGAAGAAGCTGTTGGCTAGGTCTATTGCATTCTACAAGGATCCAACTGATTCAGTGCTTAAAAGGAGAATTGCTAAAATTTACAGAAATGGTAAGGAGATTTGTGTGGTGGTTGGACACCCACTGTTTGTGGAAGCTAAGAAGGAAGAGAAAGAAAGAATCAGGCTAGAAAAGAAGCAAGCTACTTTGGATGCTAAAAAGCAAAAGCAAAAGAAATAACAAGCCGCTATCTTGGCCAAGCTTCAAGTTGTAAAAACCACAACAGAAGTTCATGTACAACCAACTGTAATTACCGAACCTAAGGATCTGAAAATGCAAGAAGAATCACAACAGAAAAGAAGATTTAGACACAAACTCCATTCCAAGAGGAAAGTGAACTTTAATGATGAGGAATTGGACGAACAATTTCCCAAAAAGCCTACAACTACAACTCAGACATCAAAACCCTCAGTGGTATTTAAGAATTCAAAGTGGTTGATCCAACAAAAAATATTCATGGTGAACCAATTGTTCCTAAGGATGAGCCAGTAGACTGGGAAAGTTTACCAATTCCTGAGCTAAATTTACCCATCTTCAAGACAAAAAAGACAAAGACTAGAGCTAGCAAGAAAGTGAAGCCTGTATCTCTCAGATCCAAAGCTCTAACCAAATCCCAACCCACAGTCAACAAGAGGGATCTCATGTACATTTGTGATATCAAGGAATTTTTAGACTTGAATCTCTACTTGGATGAACTGGAAGAAGTAAGAGGAATTGATGCTTACAGACATCTTTCTGAAAGACTGGTATTTAGATACAAGAGAGGGAAAGAGATGACATGGCCTCTTCACAGGATTCTCCAAGAAAGCCAATCTGTTCTGATTAAATTCTAATCATCCTTCAAAAAGAACTTTGGATACAATGTGACTGCAAGAAGAATGGTTCTAAAGAGGATTGAGGAACTAAGGAGTATTAGAGCCAAAGATGCACTTCCAAAAACTCTATATATTCCCTTTACAGGAAAAAGAGTGCATCTAAGGCCCTATTGGCTGATGGAATTCATGGATGACAAAGGTGTTAGAAGATTCTTCAAATTGGAGGACCAATTGAGTATCTCTAGCAATGAGACTCTTTTGGAAATGCAGGAAATGCTAAATCTCTCAAAAGTTGATGAACTTGAATTTCACAGAAAACTTCAGAATCAAATTGAAGAAAACAACAGAAGGCTTGAGAAGAAATCCAGACAATCAAGGAAATAGATCTATCTGCTCAGACTAGAGGAGCATCTTGATAACAATTGTGAGCAATTTCTTTGTGTACTTTGCATTGTTCAACTTTCAGCAATTTGTAGCACTTAACAGTTTTAACTACTATTTTTTTAATCTGTATCTTTATGATGTTTTATTATCATCAAGTTTCTCTTAATTTATGGCTACAATTCCAGTAGACATAAATTGGGGGAGATTGTTAGGAATATGTTGTGTACTTGATAATAAGCTAAACAAAACACCTTAGTAGATTTAACTTAGTGAATTTTGTAGCACCCGACGGATGATCAATTATAGTCCCGACGGATGATTCAATATAGTCCCGACAGATGACTAATTGATATCCACCGGGTGAGTAGCTTATGTAACAATAATTACTATAGCATATTTCTGCAAACAACTTTGTATAGATTCGGTAGTAGCTTATGAATCATGTAGACTACTAGTAGATGTGCAGAATAGGTTGAGTAAATGTAAATATAAGATGTCTTATAATTCTGCACAAATGAAATGGAGTCAAGTGATAAATGGCTACCCGACAGATGATCAACAAAGCTACCCGGCGGATAATCAACAAAGCTACCCGACGGATAACAAGCATGTACCCGACGGATGATCAATTCAAATATCTGTTGACAGTGACAACACAGTCACATGCGTCGAGTGTTTGCAAAAGGAATGTGGCAGCCTGTTTAGCAGGGTTTTGAGAACAAAGAAGCATTACCATTTCCATGCTATTATGAAGATATTCAAAGATGCTGGAATAGAGTAGTGAAGCAGCATAGAGTTAGACTTGATAGGTTTTGTTTTATCGTCTTGTCTTATTATCATGTAAACTTGGTGATATATAAACCAAGTGTGGCTAGTAGAACAAACTAACTAAGCAAACACATTTTTTGCAGAGAAACATTTGTAAGCTATATTCTGTAGAATTTCTCTGTAGTTTGTTTGTTCACTTGTAAAGCAGCTGTAAGCTATTCAAGCTTCACAGGGTTCTCTCGATATATATATATATATATATATATATATATATTCAAATCCACTAGAAAGTTTTAAAGACCTGAGTTTTTATTACTTTATGTTTGATTTACTTAACTTTGTATTCCGCACTTTGCAAATCAAACAGTTAGATATAAATTGAGTTAGAACCATTTTTCACAGATCTCAAAAAGAATCCAGAATTACATTTAATCCCCCCTTCTATAATTATTATTGTATTGTTAGGGAATAACATCTTTATGATGGGATCATGATCATTTTAATATTAACAAAACCCTAAAGTTTATATTAAGTTGACCCCTAGATCGATAAGGAGTGTGTTCGCCAAAGCGAAGTACTCCCATCTATCGTGGGAGATGCATTGAAGTATATTGGTACTTTTTGATTATTGGGTTTAACTTAACTAAGTTACAATAGGATTATAAACTTAGAGGCATGGAGTTTGGCGAGATTTATTAGATAAATATCAACAAATATTGTTCCACCAAACTATCCAAAAGATATATAGTTTATATAATTTATAAATATTGTCTGCCTTATTGAATCATGTTTTAGGAGTAAAGCCAAAGTTGAACTAAGACGTTATGAAATTTGGATCTTGGCTCACTAGAAAGGATATAGAAGATATTATTTCCAAATTAATAATTAGGATTTGATAAGAATAGTGGGAGATATATATTATGAATAAATATGAATAATTGTTTGAACATAATTTAATGATCATCTGTCGACTAATTTATTTTATGCATTTTAATATTGTAGATATCAAATGGCAAACAACTTTTCTGTGTGGTCAATCCTTGAGAAGGACAAGTTGACAGGAACGAACTTCCTTGATTGGAAAAGGAACTTGAGGATAGTCCTCATGTAGGAGCGAAAGCTCCATGTCATTGATGTTCCTCGCCCTGAACCTCTTCTTGAAGGTGGAACGCATGTTCAATAGACTGCTTATGAGAAGCATATTGATGATGACACGGATGTCACCTGTTTGATGCTAGCGACTATAAGTCCTGAGCTTCAGAAACTACACAAGCATATGGATGCTTACATCATGATTGAGCACTTTAAACGTATATTTGAAGGACATGCTCGTCAAGAGAGGTTTGATACAAGCAAAGCTTTGTATGAATGCAAACAGGGTGATCGTGATTCGGTTAGACCACATGTTCTAAAGATGATTGGATATATGGAGTACCTTACTACTCTGGGTTCCACGATTGGTCCAGAAGCCCAGATAAATATGATCTTGCAATCTTTGAACAACAACTATGCTCAGTGTATAATGAATTACAATATGAATGAGATAGATAAGACACCTACCAAATTGTTCACTAAGTTAAAAACTATTGAGACCAACATTCAGAAGGCATCCCCTGCTCCCATTATGATTGTGAACAAGGGGAGTACCAAAGGGAAAGGTAAATGGAAAAAAGAGGATATAATCCAAACCTACTATTGCTCCTAAAACTGCTCCCAAACAGGCTTTAAAGCCTTGAGATGGAGTTGTAAAGGGTGATACATGTCACTATTGCAAGAAACCGGGTCATTGGAAGAGAACCTGCCATGCTTATTTGAAGGATCTGAAAAAGAAGAAGCCTACTAGAGCTTCTGATTCCGGTATTAATGTTATAGAAGTTAATTTATCTACTTCTATTTCATGGGTAATATATACTGGATGTGGTTCTCACATTTATATAAATGTGCAGCAACTGCGGGGAAATAGGACATTGACAAAGGGAGAAGTCGACCTAGGTGTTGGCAATGGAGCAATGGTTGTTGCTTTAGCTGTAGGGGCTTTTCATTTATCGTTTCCCACTGGGCTTATTTTAGAACTAGATAACTGTTTTTACTTGCCTGCGATTTGCAGAAACATTATTTCAGTTTCTTGTTTGGACAAGAAAGGTTTTTCATTTTTGATTCAGAACAATAATTGTTCCATTTCATTGAATAATGTTACCTACGGGGTTGCACATTTTTTTAATGATTAATATGTTCTTGATCTCGATACTTTTGTCTATAATATAAATAGTATAATAAAAAACGTATGAAGATGATAGACTCAAATCAAACATACCTCGGGCATTGTCGTTTAGGTCACATAAATGAGAAACGCATTTCCAAGTTACATTAAGATGGCTACTTGGATTAGTTTGATTTTGAATTATACGAAGAATGCAAATATTGTCTCATTGACAAAATGGCTAAAGCTCATTTTACCGGACAAGGTAAAAGGGCCACCGAACGATTCGGACTTATACATAGTGATGTATGTGGTCCAATATGTACAATGGCAAGAGGTGGATTTTACAACTTCATTATGTTTACTGATGATTTCAGTAGATAAGGATATGTATACCTTTTGAAGAATAAATCCAATTATTTTAAATAGTACAAAGAATAAAAGGCGAAGTGGAAAAGCAAAAAGGGGAAAGTATAAAAGTTCTACGATCAAATCTTGGAGGAGAATACTTAAGCCTCGAGTTTAAAGGTTTCTAGAAGGAGTGTGGTATCGGATCACAGCTTACTCCTCCTGGAATGCCTCAATGGAATGGAGTTTCTGAGAGAAGAAATCGTACCTTGTTAGACATCATGTGATTGATGATGAGTCTAACATATTTTCCAATAAGTTTCTAGGGTTACGCTCTAAAAACGGTTGCATATACAGTAAACCGAGTTCCAACTAAATCGGTTCAAAAGACTTCATATGAGATATGAACTGAGAAACGTCATATCATATCGTTTATGAAAGTATGGGGATGCGAAGCGTTTGTGAAACGCTTGGTCTTTGACAAATTAGGACCAAAATCGGATAAATATTATTTTGTGGGATATCCTGAAAAAACAAAAGGGTATAGTTTCTATAATCCTACTGAGAACAAAGAGTTTGTTACTCGGACCGTTGTATTTACTGAAAGAGAATTACTTTCCAAGAAAAATATTGGGAGGACTATAGATCTCGATGAATATCGATATGTACAAAATAACATTGAACCAGAGTTGAAAAATGGATATAATAAATATAAAGATGTTCATGTTCCGGAAACACAGGTTGTTCGTAGATCTAGTAGAATTCGTCATGAGCCAAAGAGATATTATGGATTTCTCTTGACTTAAGATGATGATTTGATGCTCATAGACAATGATGAGCCTCTTACCTACCAAGAAGTTGTGACCAGTCCAGACTCCGAGAGATGGCTGGAGGCCGTGAAATCTGAGATGGAATCCATGTATCAAAAAAATGGACTTCAGTTGATCCACCCGAAGGGGTATAACCTATAGGGTGCAAGTGGGTTTTGAAGAACAAAATTGATATGGATGGTAAAGTACAGACCTATAAGGCACAACTTGTGGTAAAAGGTTTTTAAAAAATTCATGGTATAGACTATGATGAAACTTTTTCACCAGTTGCTATGGTCAAGTCTATCTAAATTTTGCTAGAAATAGTTGCTTACTACGAATATGATATTTGGAAAATGGATGTCAAAACAGCTTTCTTAAATGGGAGCCTTGAAGAGGATGTAAATATGATAAAACCTGAGTGTTTTGTCGATCCAAAGTTTCCTAAGATGGTATATAAGTTGCTTCAATCCATTTATGGATTAAAGCAAGCCTCAAGGAAATGTAATCATCATTTTGATGAAATAGTCAAAGAGCTTGGCTTTATTCAAAATGAAGATGAACCATGTGTTTACAAGAAGGTTAGTGGGAGCCGTGTGACATTTCTAGTACTATATGTAGATTACATATTACTAATAGGGAATGACATACCTTCTTTATATGCTGTTAAGACTTGGTTGGGAAATAGTTTCTCGATGAAGGACTTTGGCGATATTACCTGTATATTAGGGATCAAGAACTATATATATAGATCAAGGAGATTAATCGGCCTAAGTCAGAGTACATACATTGACAAAGTATTTTATCATTTTGGGATGCAAGAGGCAAAAAGGGGATATGTCCCAATATCTCATGGGATAGTAATCTCAAAAGATAACTGCCATAAATCATTAGATGATAAGGGCCGCATGAGAAAAGTTCCATATGCTTTGTTAATTGGATCTATAATGTATGCGATGATATGTACTCGTCCTGATGTTTCGTATGCCATGAACCTGATGATCAAATACAAGTCTAATCCAGGAGAGGGTCACTACACAGTTGTCAAGAATATTCTTAAGTACTTAAAGAGGACTAAAGATTCATTCTTGGTGTATAAAAGAGATGAAAAAGCTAGTTGTAAAGGGTTACACTGATGGTAGCTTCTAGACAGACAGAGACTATACAATATCTCAGTCAGGTTTTGTGATTTTTCTTAATGGAGGTGTTGTAAGCTGAAAGAGTTCAAAACAAGAGACAATAGCTGATTCTACAATGAAATTTGGGTATATTGCTTCCAGTAAAGCAGCTAAAAAGGCTGTTTAGATGCGGAAAATCATAACGGGACTTGGTGTGGTTCCATCGATCGCAGATCTAGTTGATCTTTAGTGCAATAACAATGGAGCCATTGTGCAAGCTAAAGAACCAAGAGCATATTCCAAATCAAAGCATATACTTAAAAGATATCACCTTCTTCGAGAGATTAATGAGAGATGATATATACATATATGTAAAGTGCATACTGATGATAATGTTGCAGACCCCCTGACTAAGGCTTTGTCACAGTAGAAGAACGATGATCATACTAGTTCCATGGATATTAGATACATATGTGATTGGTTCTAGTACAAAAGGGAGATTGTTAGTGTTTGTGCCCTAGAGAAAATGCTATTATGATTTGTTTATGACATGTGGATTATTAATGTTTATGTTCTATCGATTATTCTTTTTATAATTTAGTATGTCTTAATTTACAGCGATATAAATATTAGATTAATAAATGTCCTTGGAATATGATATGCATTATATACCTTTAAGTACGTGACTTAGAGATGAGATTATGTGAATAGTATCAATATTACCAAATATCCCTAGACTAGTATTATTATTAAGGGATAATAATAATAAATTAAGACTAGTGTGTTTGTTGACTGATGATCACATCTCACTGATCATAGGTTTAGTGATATCAAAGTCGAAAATACAGGCATATGTAAATATACATGGTATTGGATAGACCCAATCTGATATTTTATATGTGTCATAAGTAATTCTCATAGTGATAATGGTGTAATGATCCTTCGACTTGAAATCATTATATTTCTATATGATGATTAACATACTTTGATTTCATCAAAAGTTGCCTTTGACCGGGTAATGATAAAAGTGGACTTCAGGTATAATTTAGGAATCGTGTGAGAAATATGAATGATCTAGAAAGGATTTAACCTCATAATTTTGGAGAGATATTATTGGCCTTTTGTGTGAGCTAGACTATGAACTGTGGGGCGTCGCGCTCAAATGTTGATTTGAAATGATATTCTACTCATTGATCAAGGAAACATGGATTAAACCACGAAGAGGATGACACATAACATGCCTTGAGTTTAATATATAATATATGGTTAAATAGATTAAATCACATTGTACATTATTCATGAAAGGTTTAATCGATCACTGATTTAATTATTATTACTTGGTTAGCATTGATGTATTACTAGATACCACTCATTGTTTATGATTTTAAAATAGATTTAAAATTGTTGCCAACGTAATAATAACCTAAAGGGTCACACAAAGAATGATTGGAGGATTATTTAATTTAAATTCAGATTTAAATTAAATGTAAGTAATTCAAGTTATTTGTTATTAATTAAGTAAGACTTAATTAATTAAACAAATAAGAAATTCAAATTTACTATTAAATTCAAAATTGAGTTATTGGATGATTAAGTAATACTTAATTAATAATAACTAGGATTTTCGGATTTATTAAAACTTTAAATTAGTTTAGGGTTATAAATCTTTTTCTCTTACATATATAATATCTTATTAAGTCTCAACCAGGGTTTGAAGTTTTTATAAGATAAAACACAAACTCTAGGAGCTTGAGAGTGTTAGGGAGAAAACACGCGCTAAAATTACACGCAAGTATACGCGTTCGCAAGTAGTATAAGATATAAATCAGATTCGTTCCCACAGAGACTCTTTTTAGTTAACTTAAGATTATGCACCTAAGCAACAATGATATGACTATCGTTCAATGCTAAGATAAATAACAGATTGAGTTTTGATGAACTAAGAGATTATACTAATTAACATTAATTAAGAATAAAAGTGATTGAATTAACTATATGAGACTAACTTGGGATTCTAAGTTCATTACTACTTCATTCAAAGTCATTGTTCTTAACCTTAGCATGTGATGGTGATGACAACTAATCAGATAACACGAAACTAGTAAACGCCAACTTTCGTTGTACGAATACCCTACTACCAGACATCCACAAAAGAGATAGAAGTTGAATAGACACCAATTATATTGAGACCCTATATGTCTATAGAATTTGACAACATAAAGGTTTAATGCACAACTTATTTATCGTGATTACATAGGGCAAGTAAGATGGTTAAAATTACCTACGAATCATGCCTAATAATTATACATGAACCTATGCTAGCATGGTAAATTCTAAATGTCTATACCCACTTTCGCTTCAATAGAGATTAACACGCTATCTTATATGTTTGCTATGCACATAAGACGAATAAGCACAACCAATACTAGGATATCAATCAATCACCACACACCAAGATATTGAAACAAATTAACTATAGAAATCCATAAGTAAATCCGTTAGAACCCCCACGATAACGATTAGTTCATAATCGAACTCATCGTCACCATGGGTTCCAATGAAAGCATGATAATAAACAATATAAGAGTATTAAGGTTCAAAGATAAACCGAAAACAAGCATCCAAGTATCAACTATATTAAAGAAAACAAAAGTCTTCTTCTCTGTAGCCGTCTTGTGCTCTTCTAGGTCTTCGTATGGCTCTCCCTGGTCTCCTCGTTGTTAAAAATGTCTTTTTATTGATATGTATAGGTTCTAGGATGACCAGGACTCTCAAAATCTTCAATTTCGACTAAAAACAGGATTCTGGTGCAGAAACAGGGCGCGGGCACGCTGTTTTCGGGCGCGGACGCGCTGGAATAGTGATTTCTGGAGTGCGGGCGCGCTGGTTCTGGCGCGGTCGCGCTGGCCTTTTGGAAATTTTCTGACAATTCTTCTTTTGGTTGTATCTTGAGTTCTTCTCGTCAGAATTAGGAGATTCAACTGCCCACGCGAAGCTAACGAGATTCTCTACAACTTGATAATGGCCTAGGCTTCCAATTCTGATCTTTTTTCAACATATTTCCTTGAAAAGCTCCTTTCTTCATTTAACTGATGCCTGAAATTCAGTAACACAAAAACATATCACAAATAGCAACAACTTGAGTCCGAAACAGCAACTTAAGCTTGTAATGAAGCATTCTAAGTAGATATAAAATCCACTTATCACACCCCCAAACTTGAATCGTTGCTTGTCCTCAAGCATAAACAGACTCAAAAACTATAAAATAAACTTAATGCATGAATGCAACTACGTGAATGCAACTAAATGGTAATATAATCGATACCCTCAGAATAACCATAACCAAATGAATAAGCCAACGCCTCTAAAAATGCAATGACTCTAAACAGAGCTTGAATAAATCCCACAAATCAACTCACAAACCAGAATGTGTGTGTGTGGATGCTTAACAGATATACTTTCGATACTAGATCAATAACCATAACTTATCTATCATCAAAATAATCACGAGTTTATAAACAGAATAGACGTTAAACGCATAATGACTCACAAAACCTCCTTCCTACTAGAGTTATACAAGGATTCACGCTATTATTGAACACATAACAAAGATGCTTATTTGACCGTGCAATGAGTGAGGTCCACAAAAGACTTATGTAATAATACTCATGTAGCGAGCGTTAGGTTAGCGGATCCCAGACTATCAAAGCCTTAGGTCACTAGGCACAAACTTCCCTAAAACTTAATAACTTGAGTATTAAAGAGCTAGCTCTTGATCAATTATGCATAAACACATACTTTTTTTTCTCTTTTCTTTTTTTTCCTTTCTTCTTTTTTTTCCTTTCTTTTCAACAATTTCTGAATGACTGTGTTTCGCTCCATCTCATTCAACCCTAGACTACTCATAAAAATATGAGCCGACTATTAGCCATTTGACGCCTAGCCTTATTCACAACTAGCAATGAAATCCTGCTTTTTTCCAGTTTTAAAAATCAGTGTTCTTTTTTCCATTAAGAGAATACCAAAAATTCTAGATATAAACAAGTGATTAAATCTCAACAAATAAACAAATATGATCATGATCTAGCTCAAAAACAATCCTATAAGAATTCTGAATTTTTTTTTGGGCCTGCAAATCAATTCACTAGACTTAAACAACCCTCTATTCGTCATCATCACACTCAAATTAATATCGACTAATCAATCGGAAATAGCTCAACCTAAGGGATCATATTATATGCATGCACATACAACTATATGAACTCACATAAAAACAAACAAATATGATCTATATGAACAATCATGCAAAAATATGAATGAAATACAACTAAACATGCTACATGAATCTATATGAATCTATATGGATACACACAAACTAATCCTTACATTATCACCCCCAAACTTAAAATTTTCAATGTCCTCATTGAAGGTAATAATAAGGATTTCAAGCATACGTAGTTGTCAGGAGGATCACCCTCTTCGGGTGGAGGATCAGGTGGCCAATTAACCTCGACAGCAGTGTCTCAGAAAAAAGTACCAAGAGCATGTGTCCAATCTTCAGCAAAATTTCGGTGGATATCATGCATGGCCTCAATACGCCGAATCAACCTTCTATATTGCGCATCACCAAGACCAAACCTATCAACTGTCTGTGGTGCACGAGAGGGAACATCTGGTCGTGGTTTGAGCTCAAGTATGGGAGCTTCTTCAATAGACGGCTCGAGACGCTCCTGAGAAATTTTTAGCTCTGCTAACCCAAGAGAATCAAATGGCATATCCAGCTTCCTCTTCCACGGAGGTGCATTAAAAACCTACAGTTGCTTTGCTCCTTCTTCATCTTCAAGAACTGATTCCCCTATTAAGGCTCTCTCTAAGGTATCTAACTTTGGCAATTGCTCAAACTCCGAATTCATGATAGAGTCGACCCACTCTACTTTAAAGCACTGCTATTTATCTGTAGGTAACTTTGTTTCCTTGAACACACTAAAAGTGACCTTCCAATCTTGAACCTTCATCGTAAGCTCTCCCTTTTGCACATCGATCATAGTTCGGCCTGTAGCCAAGAATGGTCTTCCCAAGATAATGGGAATCTTCTTATCCTGCTCAAAGTCTAGAATGACAAAATCAGCAGGGAAGATGAATTTGTCCACCTTGACCAAGACATCCTCAACTATACCTCATGGATAAGCGATGGAACGATCAGCTAATTGCAATGACATGTATGTCGGTTTCGGATCAGGTAGACCAGGCTTCATGAAGATAGACATGGGCATCAGATTAATGCTAGCTCCCAATTCACACAAGCATTTGTCGAAAGACAAGTTTCCAATAGTGCAAGGAATCGTGAAGCTTCCGGGATTCTTAAGCTTCGGAGGCAATTCAGTTGCAGAACTGCACTGCATTCTTCCGTAAGAGCAACAGTCTCTAAGTCATCGAGCTTCACTTTACGAGAGAGAATACCTTTTATAAACTTCGTATAGCTAGGTATCTGTTTAAGAGCTTCAGTGAAAGGTATGTTGATATGAAGTTTCTTGAACACCTCCAGAAACTTAGCAAATTGCCTATCCAACTTCTGCTTCTGCAGCCTCTTAGGAAATGAAGGTGGAAGATATACCTATTTCTCCCCTGTATTACCCTCAGGAAGAGGGTGTTCTACAGTTTTCTTCCTTGATTCCACCTCGGCATCCTTATGCGCCACTTTTTCAGCTACAATCTCATTTTCTGGATTTGGAAAAGGTGCCGATGTACCTGCAGAGTTTTCAGACTCTTCGTCTTGCTGAATTTGGGGGCTTGCGACCTTTTCTGATCTCAAGGTGATGGCGTTCACCTAATTGTTAACTTCCCTCTTTCCTGGATTGGCTTCTGTGTATCACTAGAAAGCGTTCCTGGTAGTCGATTCAATAAGGCGTTAGCAATTTGCCCTATCTGATTCTCCAAAGTCTTGATAGAAACAGCCTGGCTTTGGCATATAAGAGCCTGGTTTTTGCACATAAGCCTCAACTCCTCCAATTCAGATTTTTCATTCAAAGATTGACCTGCACCATGAGTTTGTTGTTGAAGTTGGAGTTGTTGTCTTGGTGTAAATTGATGCTGAAAACCAGGAGGATTGAATTGCTTATTTCTAAACTGCTGGAACGGGTGTTGTATCGCATTCTGATTTTGCTCCAGCTGAAGTTAGGATGATTCTAGTTATCAGGATGTAAGTGTCTGGAACTGGTTACTACGATCTCTGAAAGTTGCTCATAAACCGAGCTGATTCACTAGATATAGCGCATTGCTCCGTCGCATGCGAACCTGCACACAGCTCACAAACACTAGTTATCTGATTAACACCATAGTTAGCCAGAGAATCGATCTTCATAGACAATGCCTTTAGTTGAGCAGTGATAGCCATAGATGTATGCACTTTCAGAACTTCTGCTATCTTGCCCTGTGGCAATCTCTGGGTTGGATACTGATATTCATTAGCAGCCATCAGTTCAATTAGATCATAAGCTTCCTCATAGCTATTTTCCCATAATTCTCCACCTGATGCTGCATCAAGTACGGGTCTTGACTGTGCTCCCAAACCATTACAGAAGTAATTGATGATCATCCAATCAGGCATGCCATGATGAGGACACTTTCTAAGCATCTCCTTGTAGCGTTCCCAAGATTCATATAGAGTTTCTCCCGATTGCTGCGCAAATTGAGTAAGAGCATTCCTGAGTGCAGTTGTCTTTACCATAGGGAAGAATTTAGTAAGAAACTTTTGAGCAAGATCCTCCCAAGTAATGATAGTTTTAGGTCACACAACACTGTAGAAGGGGGTTGAATACGGTGTTTATACAATCAAATCGATTTGAACACAAGTATGTAATAAAGATCAAGTATATTCAATAAACTCTGTTACAATATAAACTGTTGTTCTCTCTCAGTGATGAACAAATATCACTAAGAGCTGCTAGGTTACAATGAATAATGTTTCTCGATAATGATAACACATATAGTGTAAACCCTAAGTTATGTTTATATAGTACACAGTTACAAGATATATTCTAATTGATATGGAATATAATTATGTCTCCTAAAATATATCAATCCGATATCTTCTATAAGTCTTCTAGTCCTCTAACTCTTTACGCATATCTTCTTTTATCTTAGTCCAGATCTTCTCCTTTAAATCAGCCGCATTCCTTATCTGAAAGTCTTCCCGTACTTAAGTACTGATATGTATCTTCTGACACCTTAAGTTCTGATATTAAGTTCTGACTTCAGTAAGTTCTGATTTCTGTAAATCCAAATATATCCTGTTGTTAAGTTCTGAAAACTAAACACAAATCATATTAGACATGACATCCCAAATATATCTAATAATCTCCCCCAACTTGTAAATTATGCAAAATATACAAGTTAATAGATTTGATGATGTCAAAAACATTTAAGTACAAATACAATGAGAGTTTATCTAGACAATTAACTATAACTTACAGTCCTTGTAGCTTTTACCAATCTCATTGAGTCAATCTGAATCCAAAGTGATTTTGACAAAGTTTGATATCAGCTTTTCTTCTTTATTCCTCAAGACTTGAGCTATTGTAGCTTTGACTTGCTTCAATTCTTCATTCTGACTTCCAATCTGATAGATTGCAGTCCTTAATGCTGAGATATGGTTTCTTTCCAAACCATCAACAAGTCTAATCACCCTTGGATGAGAAGAATCTTCATTATAGCACAGACATTTCTCTTTCAGAATGACTTCAAGTTTAGCAGAATCCTTCTTCATTGGAATTTCACTTCCATCATCTTCAACTTTGTTTGGAATGAATTCTGTAACCCTTGAACCATAAATTCTTGCTTTATCTCTTATGGTCTTCATAATGAAATTTGACCATCTCCCGATAATCTCAGACTTTATCTCTAAAAGATAATGAAAGAATTAAAGTTCTTTCAGGGATTTGTTCAGCACGTCTGATTCTGACATTTGATATGTCCTTCCATCTTCAAGAAATAGAATCAGATTTTCTTTGACATTATGCTTGTCATGAGCATCCCGTACCACTTGATATAACCTGTGTTAGGTCACACTTTCACTGTAGAGGGGGTGAATACAGTGTTTATTACAATCAAATCAAACTTCAAGAACTTATGTAACAGAAAACAAACTTTATTGAAACAATAAACTCTGTTACAATCTGGAACTGTTATCTCTCAGTGATGAACAAAATATCACGAGAGCTGCTAGGGTTACAGTAAATAATATTCTCGATAATGATAACACTTATAGTGTAAACCCTATGTCTGTGTTTATATATTACACAGTTACAAGATAATCGCTAATTGATATGGAATATAATTCTGCTTCCTAATATATATCAATCAGATATCTTTTCTTCCAAGTATTCCATTCTTTATGGAATTCCTTCTTCATGCATATCTCTCCTTATGTTTATCTTGATCTTCTTAACTTTAATCAGCTACTGTCCTTATCTGATCGTCCTTCAGCACTTAAGTTCTGATATCTATCTCCTGATGCTTATCTCCTGATAACATAAGTACTGATATCTCTTAAGTCCTGACGTCCAGTATAAGTACTAATCAGTTAAGTACTGATTTGTCCTGTTCAAATAAGATCTGAAATCTAAACATAAAACATATTAGCCATGACATTATCAAATATATCTAACAATCTCCCCCAACTTGTAAATTAGCAAAATATACAAGTTTAACAGATATTTGATGATGTCAAAAACATTAAGTACAAATGCATGAGAATTAGACAAGATAACTACAACTTACAGTCCTTAAAGCTTTTACCAATTCAACTTCTGATAACAACTTTAGTCTGTATACACATCAGAATTTAAGCAGTTGTAGATCTTCGACTTGGCTTCATCATTTTCTGATCTCTCTGATGTCAGGAGTTGTTCTGAGATAATTCTTCAACAAACATTTCTCAGCATATCTGAGTTCATCAATCATTCTCCGTTTGACATCTTTAAGCTCTGCAGTATCTTCACCAGTTTGAAATATTGCAGCTCTGAGATCATTAATCTTTGCTTTTCTCAACTCCTGATCTAGTCTTATGACATAAGCTTTGTCAGACTCTAGATTAAATTCAAGCCCCTTAATACCAAGATATGTTCTGATCTGTGCAGTATTAGGCTTCATATCAACAATATCACCATTGTGATTTCTGTACTTTGGAACATATATGCTGTCAGACTTAACAGAATAAAGTCTTTTCTGTCTCTGAATCTATTCTTTCAAATAGTTTGCAGCAGTCCCTGTCAATCTGTCATCCACTTGAAGTAAGAATAATACATGCTCCAATTCTTCAAAATACTTCAATGGAATGGCATTTTGTCTTATATGATAAACCCTACCATCTGTCATGAAATACAACAAGATGTGTTCCTTCAAGTAGGTATGATAAACCATTTGTACAGATTCCAATTGATTCAATCTTTCAGGAGTTGCTCCAATTCCTGGTTCACTCAAGGAAGTTGGATCATTGGTAGTGTTGTGTACTCTTCTTTCATCAGCACTTCCCAATCCAGTTTTATCTCTTGCTTCCTTTCCAGTAACTACTCTAGCTTCAAAACGACTTGCAGTAGTCTTCAAAGGTTGAGTTTGTTTTGCTTTAGTGAATCCTGGTAGGAGTGTTTTTGATCTTCCTTCTGATATCAAGTTAACTTGAGCTGTGTCAGAGGTTACTTGCTTCTTTTGAATATCAGAACTTACAATTTCTTGACTCTGAACAACTTGAGCCATGCCAGAGGTTGTTTTAAGAACTTTTCTTGAAGTCAGAGCAAGATTATCTTTGTCATCAGTAATTTCTTCATCTTCAGGAGGTACATAAACTTTAACAGGTTCACCAACCTTTTCTTTACCCTTGGATCTTGGATCTATCTTTGGTTGTGATTTAGCAAATGTTGCTTCAGTTTGTGCCTTTTCTTTAATCACAATACCTTTCAGTTTTGGAAGTGACTTTTTACCAGAAGCTTCAGATTTAGATGTGGCTTTCTTTGATTTAAGTCTAGCTTCTTCTTCCTTTAAACTTTCCAAGTCCATTCCTGGATTTTCTTGAAGAAATAACTGTCTTGACATTTCTTCATCAAGATCTAGAAGTTCATCAGAATTTATTCTTTTACCAGTATCAGAACTTATTCTCTTCCCAGTATCAGAACTTATCCTGTGACTTGCAATTTCAGCATTTCTTGATGAGAATCTTTTACCTTGACTATGACCTCCACCCATTCCAGAGTTTCCTTGGTCATCTTTTTCATCATCCTTTCCTTGCAGTGTCTTGTCATCCTTGCATTTGGACTTAATCACTTTCTCCCCCTTTTTGGCATCAGCAGGAAGTAGAAGAGAGATAAGCAATTCCACTGAAGATTGGATTTCAGTCAGTTGTGATTGCTGAGAAGCTTGATTTTGCAGAATTTTATCAATCTGTGCTTGTTGACGATCTTGAGTCTTCTCAATATAAGCAATCCTGTCCATAGATGGTTGAAAGAACTTTTTCTTATCAAGTTTCCAAACTTGTTCTTGTTTGATAAAGTTCTCCTGAATCTTGTGTATTTCTGCATGAGTAGTTGAATGAAGACCTTGTAGATGTTTAGTACTCAATGCAGTGACACGAAGCTGAGTTTTGAAATCATCAGAATTTAACATTTCATCAGCTTTAGTCAAGTGCTCAGTAAGATGTAACGCAGATGGAATACATGAGACTGAGTTCCATTCCTTAGTCCACTCCTGTCCTGCAGGAGTTTCACTCCAAGGCACTGGTGGTTCCTCTGTAACAAACTTCTTTACTAGTTCAGACTTAGAAAGAGGAATATGTCCTGAAGGACCTGCTGCATCAGTATTTGCAGTTGGAGCAGCATCACCAGTATCTCCAGCATGTGCAGCATCAGAACTTATAGAATCAGTATCATCTGATATAATAGCAGTGTGAGTAGCAATGGAGGCGTCAGCATCCTCTAATTGCTGATCTGATGCTAAGTTCTGATCAACAGCCATATCCTGATGCTCACCTAAAGTCTGATCATCAGTGTCTAGATGCAGAGAAGGTGACTTAGATAATTCCGGAGTTTGAATAGCATCAGTAACAGGTGTTGGCAAAAGATTTGTTGCTGTTAGAGCTTCATAGAAAATTACTCCAGGCACAACTAAGTGTTGATCAGCATTATCAGCACTTGTGCCTTGATTACCAAGAGACACAGATGGGAAATTAGCCTTGGCAGATACAGTTTCCTGAGATGGAGTGGATGGAGAAGAAGTAACTGGATCAAATTCTTTTTCTTGTGAGATCAGAGATTCCTGATCCCCTTCCTTAGCTGCTTCCTCCTCATCATCTGAAACTGGCCTTTTTGCCCTCTGTTTCTTGTATTTCCTTGGTAATTTAGAGTCCTTGGAAGTTTCAGGAATTGTCATTCGTCTAAGCCTTTTGAGAAGCTTAGAACCCCCAATATCAGAATCCTTCTGAGAAGTTGCTTTCTCAGCTTCATTTACCACAGGTTCTGAAGAAAGAATTTGTTCTTCAGAATCTGATTCATCTCTCAAAGTAATCCTTCTCTTCTTCTGAGGTGTTTGAGAAACAGTCTTTGTTCTCTTTGGCTTAGAAGATGTAGGCTTCACATATGACTTGAGATATGTTCTGAGAGATGGTTGAGAGGTTTGAGGTGGCTGAGTAGAGGTGGTAGGTGCTGATGAACCAGGTTCTGATGTTTGAACATCAGGATAAAGTGCAGTGTACTTCATAGGATCATAGGTGATTAAGGCTTGTTTGACAGATAAAGGTATTAAGAGGGGTCTTAACACAGCCTTTTTATTATCAGAAGATAATAAATCAGTAAAAGCTCTCTTAGCTATTCTGAAAGATGGAATTAGATCACCAAAATTTTGGGGCTGATTACAACAAAAACTATAAATAAGCTGAAAAAATCTTGCAAAATATACTTATTGCGATCTTCTGTCATCCTATCCCCAATAAAACCTAAGACTGCTCGTGCATAATCAAAATCAGTGTGATTTAGAAGTGCATACCCGATTTGTTGGCTGAATATGGGAATTGCATCAAAATTTGAACATTTGTTGGCGAAAGCTTTGGTAATGCAATCAAAGAAGAAACTTCATTCCCTCCTTATGAAAGATCTCTTCAACTGTCCAAGCTTGGTCAATGTTCCTTCATATCCCAGACTAACCATCATGTGTTGAAGAACTGAGTCATCAACAGTAGAATAAACACAGTCCTCAGGTAGCTGTAATGCCTGTCTAACCGTAGATAGAGTCACAACATACTCATTTTCCCCTGATGAAAATATTAAACTTGGGGACCCTTGAGCACCACCATTGTCATATACTCCACTCCTCCAAAACTCCAGTACTTGAACTCCAGAAATGGATGTAGGCTCAGTTAGAGCA
This sequence comes from Apium graveolens, assembly GCF_009905375.1. NCBI lineage: Eukaryota > Viridiplantae > Streptophyta > Magnoliopsida > Apiales > Apiaceae > Apium > Apium graveolens. The sequence continues at coordinate 20,571,920 of NC_133655.1, read as the reverse complement.
AACCCAATATCAGAACTAGTGAGAAAGTCCTGAATGAAATGAAGTTCAGAGGGTGCCTCTGTAGTGTTTAGTATCGCAGAGAAGTTATTAGGAACAAACTTTGCTCCATCAAAGAGAATGTCCTTGGGTGCCATTATGTTTGGAAAGAAATCGGTAACCTGTAATGTGTTTGAGAAAATGCCTCTTAAAAGAAAATCGTCAGTAGATGAGAGAGTTGAAAAGTAAAGAGAGAGATAAAATATAAAGGTAAATAAAAGATTTGACAATCTTTGCTCTCTTTTACTTATACACAAAAAGTAACCGTTGAGGACACATGGCAGACATGCATTTAAAAGTAGTGGTAAATACCTTGACACCTGTTATACATAGAGAAGGCAAAAAGTAATGGGCACGGTAAATAAGGAATAATTACCACCCACTTGCAGTTTTTCAAGGAAAAACCGTTCCACTTACCTAGATTCCATTAATCAAGGTGAATCAGTTTTAATTTAAAATTGAAACTGTTCCCACTAATTCAAATATTTTACTCTGCAATATCAATATTCTGAAAAAAAACTGTGTGTGAGAATGAGTAAAATCAATCAGTGAAGTAAGTACTGATGAAACATTATCAGAACTTAAAGTCAGACACAATTTATACGATCATCAGAATATTTATCAGGATTTATCAATGCGTATCAAAATTTCTCAGAGACAAGATTATAAGACAAAAACAAATTCCATTAATATATCAAAATAATATATTGATGAAATTGAAATTACATCAGAACTTTTACAATCTTGTCTTAAGCTTCTAAATCTAACATCAACAGCCTTAGTCCTAGCTAAGAAGCCTGACAAAGCTGAGGATGAAGAAGAACAGGAAGAAGACGAGATTAAGTCATCTTCCTCTTCCTATCTTCGACAAACAAGATAGCAAGTCGAATGATTCGCTCTTGCTGACGGATAGCTTCCCACCTTTCCTCCTCCAATCGATCAAGATGAAGCTGGTAGTCCATCTCGAAGAACAGAAGTCGGTTCAGCACCGCCTGTGGGACAGAGCCCCATATCTCTTCAGGAATGGCAGTTACATGCCACTCCTGCTGCCAGTCGGCGCAGCTTAGCTCCATATGAAAATTTTGGTAATTCAAAAACATGTTGAATCGGACCATGATGTTTTTGAAAAAGAATATGAAGTTAAGATTGTGAGAAAAATTGATGGAAAGGCTAATGTGAAGTGGCTATTTATATAGGCAAGAGAATGCCAGGAGACGCGAAGATATTTAATGCTGACAGATAGAGTTAAGTCTACCTCGTCTCCCTAGACTTGAAAAAGAATAACAGTCATTTGAAAAGGAATGTGCACATGTAACAAGAGTGAACTGTTCAAGGACGAGTGCCATTAGTCCTAACCATAGACTATTAATCTTCCACTTCAACATATTCTAAATTAATCTGAGACTGTTACCAAATTTTACTCACAGATAAGTCAAGTAAAGGGTTAGACTGAAAAATCAGAACTTAGACCTATACCAGAACTTAACAGTCATCAGAACATAATGTCTTAACTCGAACAAGGAATATCTATCTTAGTAAGTTTTCATACAAGTTCTGAGTTATAGTCTTCAGAACTTAATCATCAGAACATATAACTAGAACGTGTCCTCAGAATTTATGCAAGGTGACACAGTGACTGTTTGTCTAAAAGAACATAGACCACCACAAAAATTTCATCATTCATATGGAGTGATTTGTGTGTGCATTAAGCTAAATAACTAATAAAGAGTAAAGTCTGATTTACTTCAGTACATCTTAGAAATAAGTCATAATTAAAATTTTGCTAAAGAGCTGTCATTATCCTGAAACCTACTGATAAATGAGTTCATGCATGAGTCCACCTCAACTGTTTTTGTGCTAATTTTATGCATCTTTTTAAATTCTATTTTACAGTGGCTTCTCAGTGTAAGTGAGTTACGACTGCTTATCAGAATTTATGCTATTATCAGAGTATTTCTCCAGTAATCATAGAGTGTGAAAAGTCACCAAGAAAATATTTTGCTTTTCTAATGCATATTTACTTAATACCAGCTATGCACTTGGTTCGTCCCATTCACATTTTTACTCTAGATCTCAAAGGAGTACCTGATATTATTCTTTGATTCTTGTTCTTCTTCTTTTGATAAGTGAGGTTTATCAGCACTTAGTACATTCAGCAGTTTTACTAGAATCAGAACTTAAACAGATGAGTAGCATTATTCTAATTTGGGACTTAGTAATAAGATGAATAAAGTAAACTAAACTAAGCTCAAGTATCAGAATTTGCTTGTGTCATAAGATTTCCACAGAAATAATTACTTCTTTCATGGGATCATTTATTTATTGAAGACTAGTAGGTCAGTATCTAGCACAATTATCCTCATAGGATTGAATGATTACTTAAACAGATATATCACTTATTAGAGTTAAGAGATATATATCAGACAACAGTCAGTACTTAAAAACATTTATCAATTAAGCACAGAATACACAAAGAGATTAATTCTGTAAATACTGATCATAAAGTCTGATAACATAGAACAAGTTTAAGCAGATTTAGAGAAAGAACCTGAAATCATTCCAAGTTCATTTACCAATCTTGTAAAGGTAGCTTCACACAGTGGTTTTGTGAAGATATCTGCTACTTGTTGATCTGTGGGAACAAAATGCAATTCCACTGTACCTTCATCCACATGTTCCCTGATGAAATGGTACCTGATGCTGATGTGCTTTGTCATAGAGTGTTGAACTGGATTACCTGTCATAGCAATAGCACTTTGATTATCACAGTAAATAGGGATTTTGAAATATGTTAACCCATAATCCAGTAACTGATTCTTCATCCAAAGAATCTGTGCACAGCAGCTTCCTGCAGCAATATACTCTGCTTCTGCAGTTGATGTGGAAATTGACTTTTGTTTCTTGCTATACCAAGAAACCAATCTGCCTCCAAGAAATTGGCAGCTTCCACTTGTGCTTTTCCTGTCAATTTTGCAACCTGCAAAATCTGCATCTGAGTAACCTATTAATTTAAAATCTGATTCTCTAGGATACCATAATCCTAGATCAGCTGTTCCTTTAAGATACTTAAAGATTCTTTTTACAGCTGTTAAGTGAGGTTCTCTTGGATCTGCTTGAAATCTTGCACAAAGACAGGTAGCAAACATGATATCTGGTCTACTAGCAGTTAGATAGAGAAGTGAGCCAATCATACCTCTGTAATCAGTAATATCTACTGAATTACCAGTATCCTTATCCAGTTTTGTTGCAGTGGCCATGGGAGTGGATGCACTTGAACAGTCTTGCATTCCAAATTTCTTCAGCAAGTTTCTGGTGTACTTAGATTGACAAATAAAAGTGCCTTCTTCACTCTGCTTGACTTGAAGGCCCAGAAAATAACTAAGTTCTCCCATCATACTCATCTGATATCTTGACTGCATTAGTTTGGCAAACTTTTTGCAAAGTTTGTCATTTGGAGACCCAAAGATGATATCATCAACATAAATCTGGACCAAAAGTAAGTCCTTGCCATGGTTGAGATAGAATAGTGTTTTGTCAATAGTTCCTCTGTTGAATCCACTTTCCAGAAGAAACTGAGCTAAAGTCTCATACCATGCTCTAGGAGCTTGCTTAAGTCCATAAAGTGCTTTATCAAGCCTGTAGACATAATCTGGATGTTTGGAATCTACAAAGCCTGGAGGTTGTTCAACATATACTTCCTCCTCCAATTCTCCATTGAGAAAAGCACTTTTCACATCCATTTGAAAGACAGTAAACTTTTTGTGAGCAGCATAAGCCATGAATATCCTTATGGCTTCTAACCTAGCAACTGGCGCAAATGTTTCATCATAGTCAATTCCCTCCTGTTGAGAATATCCTTTTGCAACCAGCCTTGCCTTGTTCCTTACAATTATGCCATCACTGTCAGTTTTATTTCTGAATACCCATTTTGTACCAACAACAGATCTATTCTTAGGTCTTGGCACTAAGGTCCAGACTTTGTTTCTTTCAAATTCATTCAACTCTTCCTGCATTGCTTGCACCCAATCAGCATCTTGAAGAGCTTCTTCCACTTTCTTTGGCTCAGACTGAGAGAGAAAAGAATTGTAAAGACATTCATTCGAAGTACCTGTTCTAGTTCTGACACCTGCATCAGGATTTCCAATTATCAAATCAGGTGTATGTGATTTTTTCCACTTCCTTGAAGATGGAAGGTTTTCTCTAGAACTGGATGCTCCCCCATGATTCATGCTGTCTTCGTTTTCATTTTCTGATGCTCCCCCTGAAACTATGCTCTCTGAGTTGGATCCTTCAGCATTTAGATTTTCAGCACTGTCAGTACTTGGCTTATCAGAACTTGACGAATCAGAACTTGAAGAGCCAGATGTATGTTCTGATGCTTCTTGAGATGTGATAATATCTTGAGTATGCTCCCCCTGCATTGGTGCATCTTCCTTTGACGTAGTCACCACAGTTTCAATAACATCAGAGTTTAATCCATCAGAGTTTACAGTATCAGGACTTAGACTGTCAGGACTTAAGGTATCAGAATATGAATCTTCATTTTCAAATCTCAGCTGATCATGATCAATGCAATCTTCAAGTCCAGTGATCTTCTTGTCATCAAAAGAGACATTGATAGATTCCATGACCACTTTTGTTCTCAAATTATAGACTCTGAAGGTTTTTGTGGAAAGTGGATATCCAACAAAGATTCCCTCATCAGCTTTTAGATCAAACTTGGATAGCTGTTCAGGATGAGTCTTGAGAATAAAACACTTACATCCAAATACATGAAAGTATTTCAGATTTGGCTTCTTGTTCTTCACCATCTCATATGGTGTTTTTCCATGCTTGTTAATGAGTGTTGCATTTTGAGTAAAACAAGCAGTCTGCACAGCTTCAGCCCAGAAATAGGTTGGAAGCTTTGCTTCTTCAAGCATTGTTCGTGCAGCTTCAATGAGAGTTCTATTCTTCCTTTCAACAACTCCATTTTGCTGTGGAGTTCCAGGAGCAGAAAATTCCTGCTTTATTCCATGATTTTTGCAGAACTCTTCCATTATCAGATTCTTGAATTCAGTGCCATTATCACTCCTCAAAATTTTCACAGAATCTTTGATCAATTTATCCAGATGTTTGACATGATCAATCAGGATAGATGCAGTTTCACTTTTTGTGTGCAAGAAATACACCCATGTGTATCTGGTGAACTCATCTACTATGACCAACGCATATTTCTTCTTTGCAATAGACATGACATTCACTGGACCAAATAGATCAACATGAAGTAGATAATAAGGCTCAAGAATTGATGATTCAGTCTTGCTCTTGAATGAAGATTTTTTTTGTTTGGCCTTCTAACATAAGTCACAAAGACCATCAGGAGCAAACACTGATTTTGGCAGTCCTCTCACAAGATCTTTCTTGATCAGTTCATTTATCTTGTTGAAGTTTAAATGAGAGAGTTTCTTGTGCCAATTCCAGCTTTCTTCAATTGAGGCTCTACTCACTAAACAGATTGCGACACCATCAGAACTTGTTGAAAGCTTAGCTTCATAAATGTTACCACGCCTGAATCCCTTCAGAACAACTTTTCCTTTAGATTTACTAACTATTTCACAATGTTCTGCAAAGAAATCAACATGATAACCTCTGTCACAGATTTGACTTATACTCAGTAAGTTGTGTTTAAGTCCTGAGACCAGAGCTACATTTTTAATGATGACCTTCCCAAGATTGATATTGCCATATCCCAAAGTTTTTCCAATGTTGCCATCTCCATAAGAAACACTTGGGCCAGCTTTCTCCACAAAGTCTGATAGCAGGGCCTTATTTCCAGTCATATGTCCTGAACATCCACTGTCCAGAACTAAAATATTTTTCCTGTTGCCCTGCAATAAAAAAGACCACTAATTATTAGTTTTAAGGACCCAGACTTGCTTGGATCCTTTGGCCTTTTTAGGTTTGTTAACATTTGCAGCGGATTTCGCATCAGATTTTATGTTAACAGTTTTCTTATCAGAACTTATACTACCAGACTTTGAATCAGAACTTACACTAGAAGGAACAACAGAAACTTTCTTTAAAGAAGGTTTTATTTGATAATAATCATAGTACAAACTATGATATTCCTTACAAGTATAAATGGAATGTCATAAACTACCACAATGAAAACAAGGATTTTGTGGTTTGTATCTAACAGACTGACTCTTAACTCCTGATTTTGAAGATAAGGAGTTAATATTCTTATTCTTCCTGCAAAAAGAAGCCAGATGGTTAGAACTTCCACAGTTATGACATGCTTTCCTAGGAGCATCAAGAACAGATTTATAGTTATTGCTTTTATTCACACCTTCCTTTCCATTCCTGTTTTTCCTAGGTGATTTTACCTTGTTTGCATTCTTAACATCTTTCAGCTTATGCTTAAACTGCTTCTTTGTCATTAAGCCTATGTTAACTTCAGCTGTCTTTTCCTGTTTTAGTTTGTCAGAAGCTAATTCCTTTTTAACTTCTGATTTCTCATTTTCAGATTTTTCAGTTACAAACTTAACAGGTTTTAACTTCGGCTTTTGCTTATCAACAGGCTTAATTTCTACAGTTCCTTTTTCATTTTTATTTTCTCCATAACCTAAGCCCTCTTTCCAGTTTCCACTGCTTAGCAAATTTTGAGTTGTTTTGCCAGAGTTAGTCCAAGTCCTAATAATCTCTCTCTTCTTTTCTAACTCAGTTTTTAGAGATTCATTCATTTTTAGCACTTCATCCCTAACATAAAAAGCATCATCTCTATCCTTCTGAGTTTGATGGAACATGACTAACTCTTTTTCTAAGAAATCATTTCTTTTCCTAAAAGCAAGATTTTCAGAAGTTAATCTTTCACATGTTAAAGTTTGATCTCTATAACTAACAAACATGGTTTTAAGATATCTTCTCAACTCATTAATATCATCAGTATGAAAAGCATAAGTAGTCTGAGGTACCTTTGTTTCAGCAGCTTCAGAACTGCTCTCAGATTTGATTTATCAGCATTTGCCATCAATGCATAGTTCTCCTCACTTTCAGAGTCTGAGGTGTCTGTCCAGCTTTTCTGCTTTGTGACAAGAGCTTTGCCTTTGTCACTCTTGGTCTTCTTGCAATCAGGAGATATGTGGCCTTTCTCACCACAATTATAACATTTAACATTGGCGTAATCTCCTCTGTCAGACTTTCCTCCTCTTCCTTCAGATCTTCTGAAATTCTTCTTATCAGAACTTATGCCTTTCCTGGAAAACTTCTTTCCCTTCCTGAACTTCCTGTATGCAATCTTTGTGATTCCTTTCACCATAAGAGCACACAGCTTCATCATCTCCTCATCAGCATCAGTTTCAGGCAAGCTTTCAGAATCTGAGTCATGATCACTCTCAGAACTTGATGACTCAGTATCAGACTTTATGAAAAGAGCTTTACCCTTGTCTTTCTTTGAGGAAGGTGCTTTGGGGGATTCCTCTTCAGCCTTGAGAGCAACTGTCCTTGACTTTCCTCCTTTCCTCTTGCTTCTTTGTTCCATCTCAAGTTCATGAGTCTTGAGCATTCCAGAGATTTCATCAAGAGTTGTTTCATCAAGATTGTAGTTGTCTCTTATTGTTGTTGCCTTCAAATCCCAGCATTCAGGAAGAGCTAACAGGAATTTTAGGTTGGTATCTTCAAGATCATACTCTTTATCAACCAATGACAAATCATTCAAAAGTTTGACAAATCTATCATATAAATTATTCAATGACTCATTCGATTTTGAGTCAAAATGTTCATACTCTTGAGTGAGTATTGTCTTCCTGTTCTTCTTAACTGTTTCAGTTCCTTGACACCTTGTCTCCAGTGCATCCCATATCTCCTTGGCAGTCTTGCAGTTGATTACCCTGTTTGACATTACATTATCAATGGCACTATGCAGTAAGTGTCGTACCTTGGCATCCTTAGCAATAGATGCTATATCTTCAGCAGTATAATCACTCTTTTCCTTTGGTACGGTCTTTGCTGCTTCTCCTGCAATTACAACAGCGAGCTTGGTAGGTTTGTGAGGCCCTTCCTTGATTCTATCAAGGTATTCTGGATCTGTTGCTTCCAGAAACATGGTCATCCTTACCTTCCATATGGGATATTCAGATGGTCTCAGTATGGGAACTCTGATGGTCTCATATCGACTCTGAATTAATGTCTTTGATGATTCCTCAGTTTTGGCAGGCTTAGTTGGAGTTTCTGTGTCAGACATGATTGTGTTTGGATCTTTAACTGTATGTGTGTTAACAGCAAGCTCTGATACCACTTGTTAGGTCACACTTTCACTGTAGAGGGGGTGAATACAGTGTTTATTACAATCAAATCAAACTTCAAGAACTTATGTAACAGAAAACAAACTTTATTGAAACAATAAACTCTGTTACAATCTGGAACTGTTATCTCTCAGTGATGAACAAAATATCACGAGAGCTGCTAGGGTTACAGTAAATAATATTCTCGATAATGATAACACTTATAGTGTAAACCCTATGTCTGTGTTTATATATTACACAGTTACAAGATAATCGCTAATTGATATGGAATATAATTCTGCTTCCTAATATATATCAATCAGATATCTTTTCTTCCAAGTATTCCATTCTTTATGGAATTCCTTCTTCATGCATATCTCTCCTTATGTTTATCTTGATCTTCTTAACTTTAATCAGCTACTGTCCTTATCTGATCGTCCTTCAGCACTTAAGTTCTGATATCTATCTCCTGATGCTTATCTCCTGATAACATAAGTACTGATATCCCTTAAGTCCTGACGTCCAGTATAAGTACTGATCAGTTAAGTACTGATTTGTCCTGTTCAAATAAGATCTGAAATCTAAACATAAAACATATTAGCCATGACATTATCAAATATATCTAACAACCTGATCAAGGTATTTCTGTGTAACATCTTCAAGGGGTTTGTCAGTTAACAAAAATGGATCACCTGTAGCAACTTCAACTCCTGTTTTGATCTTAGCTTCATCAGAACCTACCCCTGCTCTGTCTCTTGGTTCTCTAGCATTTAACCCAATAGTCATGAAATCAGACATCAATTGGCTTTTCTTTGGATCTGATAGTTTGACATTTTTCCATCGAAGTTTCTTTTTATCAGCAACTTTCATCTTGTCTAAATCAACTTGAGCACTGTCAGAGATTGATTTCTTGATGACTTGATCAGAATTTGCTATTTCTTCTATAGCTTGTTGTTTCTCACTCTGAACAACTTGAGCTTTATCAGAGGTTGTCTTGGATTCTTCAGTTATCTTCCTTTTTTCAGAGTCTGAACATCTTCATCTTCAACAGCAATATCATCATAAACTTGAACCATTTTGCACACAGGTTTCATCAGGATTTGAGGAATCTTCATCTCCTGTGGCTTTGTTGGTTCATCAACTTTTCCTTTCCCTTTATCTTTGGGATCAATCTGTGATCTTTTCTTGGGCTTTGAAGCCTCAGAATTTGACTTTTCCTTGATCACAATGCCTTTGGCCTTAGGCCTTGGAGGTTTCTTAGCATCAGAAGCTTTAGACTTTAGATTTGTCTTCTCAGCTGCAAATCTAGCTTCTTCCTCCTTGAGAGTTTCCAAATCCATTCCAGGATTATGTTTGAGAAATAATCTTCTAGAAATCTCTTCATCAAGTGTCTGGATTTTAGGATCTTTGTAGTAGACAGTAGTCTGCTTTCCCTTGAGCTTCAGAGTTTGCAGAAACTTCTGAGAGTCTTGACTTCCACCTTGAATCTGAACATCAAGCTTTGTCATCAGAATTTGCTTATCAGAACTTGATATCAGACTTTTAGCATTCACGACATCAGAACTTGACTTGCACTGTGTAGAAGATTTGCTAACATCAGAAATTACTTTCTGTGAAGATTTTCCTTGAACTTTTCCTTGACCTCTACTCTTATCAGAGTTTCCCTGGTCATCACCTTTGTCATCCTTCTTCTTCAGTATTTGAGTAGGTGAGCATTTGGACTTAACTACCTTCTCCCCCTTTTTGGCATCATCAGGTAGTAGGAGAGAGAAAAGAAGTTCTACTAAAGATTGAATTTCATCCAGTTGAGCTTTTTGAGAAGCTTAATTCTACAGGACCTCATTAATTTGGGCCTGTTATTGTTCTTGAACTTTCTCGATAGCTTCAACTTTCTCAGAAATAGGTCTGATAAACCTCTTTTTATCAAGCTTGGTCTCCATATCCAGCTTTTCAGCTTTTTCCAGAAGTTTTTCAACCTTTTCATGAGTTGTAGGGTGTTGACCTTGAAGAGACTTGACACTTAGAGCTGTGACTTTGAGTTGTGTCTTGAAATCAGAATTTGTCATCAGCTCATCAGCTTTAGCAATATGCTCTTTCAGAACTTTAGAGCTTGGAATGAAATCAGATTCATTCCACTTCTTGGTCCACTCAACACCTCTGTGAGTTTCTTCCCAAGGAACAAGAGCAGCTTGTTCAACAAACTTTTCAATAAGTGCCTCATTGCCAAGAATAGGAGCTGGAGTATCTACTGAAACACTGTCTCCAGAACTTGAAGAAGACTCATTATCCTCTGATAACACAAGAGTGTGTGAGGCTATAGGAGATTCTGGAACAACTTCATCTAAATTCTGATCTCCAGGTTCCTGATCCAGAATAGGTGTAGATGGTATCTCAGCCTGTAAGATTGGAGAATTAACTGTAGATGGCTGAGTGGCTGTTGGAGCTTCAAGATAAAGAACAGTTGGAATGTGCAGCCTATGGATGTCAATTTCAGGACTTAATTTTGAATCTTCAACTGTAAAATTGTCACGAAGAGGAGAGACAGGAGGTGTGATCACTGTATCCTGAACAATGTCTTCAGCCTGAGTTGGAGGTGGAAAAGATTCAATTACTATTGGCTTTGAGATCAGAGATTCCTGATCCCCTTCCTCAGCTTCTTCAGTATCCTCAGATGGAGGCTTAGCCATATGCCTTCCTGCCCTCATTTTCTTTAATCTCCTTGATAAAGAAGGAGTTGCTTGAGCAGCATCAGAACTTACAGTTCTTTTCCTCTTCAAATTATCAGAACCCTCATCTTCAGTATTTTTCTGATGGGTTGACCCTGCAGCTTCTACTGTCTTCTAAAAAATCACATTTTCAACTTCAAGTGTCACATGTCCTGATGCATGAACCTGGACTTGCTCCTCTTTTTCATCAGATTCATCCCTAAGAATCATCCTTCTTCTCCTTGGTGGAGACTTAGGAACAGACTTTGCTCTTTTAGGCCTAGAGGATGAAGTTCTGATGGTAGGTACTGATGGTTGTTGTGAGGATTGAGCTGGTTGGAAGTATGTTCTGATGCTTGGTTGTGGTTGAGGTTGAGAAGTTTGAGCTGTTTGTGTAGTAGTGGTAGGTGCTGATGGAGGTTGAGTTGGTTGTACATCAGGATATATAGCACTGTATTTGTGAGGATCAGAGTTTACTAAGACTTGTTTGACAGATATGGGAATTTGGAGGGGTCTTAGTACAGTCTTCTTATTATTAGTAGATAATAAGTCAGTGAAAGCCCTTTTAGCTAGTTTAAAGGGTTCAATCAACTCACTAGCTAGTTGGGGTGCATCAGAGCAACAAAAACTGTATATAAGCTGATAGAATCTAGCAAAATAAACTGTGTTTCTATCTTCTGTCATCCTATCACCTATGAATCCTAAAACATCACTTGTATAATCAAAATGTGTTTGATTTAAGAGAGCATACCCGATTTGCTGACTCAGTATGGGTATAGCATCAAAATTGGAGTACTTGTTGGCAAAGGCCTTGGTGATGCAATCAAAGAAAAAACTCCACTCCCTCCTGATGTAGGATCTCTTCAATCGCCCCAGCTTTGCCAAAGTCTTTTCATAGCCCGGATTGGCCATCATTTGTTGAAGGGCCGGCTCCTCAACTGTTGAACTATAGACACAGTTTTCTGGAAAATGTAGTGCTTTTTGAACAGTTGACAAAGTCACCACATGCTCATCCTCCCATGTTGTAAAGATAATACTTGGGGATCCATGTGCACACCATCATCATACACACCACTCCTCCATAACTCCAGCACTTGAGTTCCTGAGATTGTTTCTGGTTAGGTCAAAGCATACCCAATCTCACTTTGAGATAGAAAATCTTGGATTAAGTGAAGTTCTGATGGAGCTTCATCCTTAGAGAGAATAGCCATGTAGTTGTTGGGAACAAACTTGGCTCCACTGAAAATGATGTCCTTTGGTGCCATTTCTGTGTAAAATAAGTGAGAAAATGTATGTTTGCAAAGTGTTTGATAAAATGCTTGTAAAAAAATAGAGCTTCAGAGAATATTAGAAAGGGAGAGAGAATAATAGAGATAAGAAAAGAATTAGAAAGTAGGTAAAAGATTATAAAATCTTTTAACTCCCATATATATACTCTCTCCACTCAACAGTTCTTTTTGGAAGTAAAACAGACACTATAAACCTGTCAGCCAGTAAATAGTTAAAGCAGGAGTTAGTGGGCACGAGAAATAAACAGTAATTATTGTGCACATGCAGTTTTTCAAGGCAAACACGTTTCTCACTAACCAAATGATTATGACTGTTTTTATCTTACTTAAATATATTTGATAAAATATGACTGTTACAGTATTTACCACAAATAAGTCAAGTAAATAAATAATGCCACGTAAGCATCAGAGTTTCCATCAGGATTTGTATCAGAATTTAATGGTCATCAGAACATGGCTTTTGTACTCAAAAAGTGAATGTCTGTTTCTGTGATTTTTCATACAAATACTGACTGGTTTCTTCAGAGTTTAATCATCAGAACTTCCATCAGAACTTGTCCTCATAATTTATGTAAATAACACTTAACTGTTTGTCTGAAACAACTTAACCACCACAGTTATTTTCATCATTCATATGGAGTGAGAGTGTGTGCATTAGCAAAATATCAGATAAAGATTAAAGTCTGATAAACTTCAGTACATCTTAGAAATAAGGCAGAACTAAGAAAAGTGCTTAAAATCTGTCATTAATAATGAAGTCTACTATAGAATAATTTATGCAAGAATCCACCTCAACTGATTGTGCTCATTTTATGCATCTTTTAACATTCTTTTTATAGTGGCTTCTCAGTGTAAGTGAGTCACAACTGCTATCAGAATTTATGCTATTATCAGAGTATTTCTCCAGTAATCAGAGAATGTGAAAAGTCACCAAGAAAAAATTTATTTGCTTTTCTAATGCATATAACTTAATACCAGCAATGCACTTGGGTCTTCTCTTCCACATATTTACTCTAGATCTCAAAGGAGTACCTGACTTCAATTTTCTTTTCTTTTCTTTTCTTCAGATAAGTGAGGCTTATCAAGCATGTGGTTCATCCTTAAGATTTAATGACATCAGAATTTGACAGATAAGAAGCAATAATCTAGTTTGTGACTTAGTAATAAGATACACAAATTAAATTTGACTAAGCTCAACATCAGAATTTGCTTGTGTTAATGAATTTCCACATAAACAACTAATTCAAACATGGGATTTCTAGTATGTTAAAGACTACTAGGTGAGCATCTAGCACAGTAATCCTCATTGGATTGAATAGTCACAGAACATTCAAAACACTATCAGAGTATATAGAATCACATCAGATAACAATCAATATTTAATATATTACAATTTAAGCACAGATTACATAGAGATAAGACAATATGTAAACACTGATCATAAAGTCTGATGCATGAGAACAAAAACTAAGCAGATTTTGAGAAAGAACCTGAAACCATTCCAAGTTCATTTACCGGTCTTGTAAAAGTAGCTTCATATAGTAGTTTTGTGAAGATATCTGATAGTTGTTGATCTGTTGGAACAAAATGCAATTCCACTATACCTTCCATTACATGTTCCCTTATGAAATGGTACCTAATGCTGATGTGCTTTGTCATTGAGTGTTGGACTGGATTACCTGTCATAGCAATAGCATTTTGATTATCACAGTAAATGGGTATTTTAGAAAATTCTAACCCATAGTCCAGTAACTGATTCTTCATCCAAAAAATCTGTGCACAACAACTTCCTGCAGCAATATATTCTGCTTCTACAGTTGATGTGGAAATTGATTTATGTTTCTTGCTAAACCAAGAAACCAATCTGCCTCCAAGAAATTGGCAGCTTCCACTAGTATTTTTCCTGTCTATTTTGTATCCTGCAAAATCTGCATCTGAGTGACCTATTAGCTTAAAATCTGATTCTCTAGGATACCACAATCCTAGATCAGTTGTACCCTTGAGGTACTTGAAAATTCTTTTCACAGCTATTAGATGAGGTTCTCTTGGATCATCCTGAAATCTTGCACAAAGACAGGTAGCATACATGATATCAGGTCTACTAGCAGTTAAATAAAGTAATGAGCCAATCATACCTCTGTAGTTAGTAATATCTATTGATGCTCCAGTATCTTTATCTAACTTGGTTGCAGTGGCCATGGGAGTGGATGCAGTTGAACAGTCTTGCATTCCAAATTTCTTCAGTAAATTTCTGGTGTACTTGGACTGATTTATAAAAGTAACTTCTTCATTTTGCTTGACTTGAAGTCCCAGAAAATAGCTAAGTTCTCCCATCATACTCATTTGATATCTCGACTGCATTAGTTTTGCAAACCTTTCACAGAGTAGAACCAAATATGATATCATCAACATATATCTGTACCAAAAGTAAGTCCTTTCCATGGTTGAGGTAGAACAATATTTTATCAATTGTGCCTATGTTAAATCCACTTTCCAGAAGGAATTGAGCTAAAGTCCCATACCATACTTTTGGAGCTTGCTTAAGGCCATAAAAGGTTTTGTCTAATCTGTAGACATGATTTAGAAATTTTGGATCTACAAATCCTGGAGGTTGTTCAACATATACCTCTTCTTCCAATTCTCCATTGAGAAAAGCACTTTTCACATCTATTTGAAAGAATTTAAACTTTTTGTGAGCAGTATAAGTCAAAAAGATTCTTATGGCTTCCAATCTAGCAACTGGTGCAAATGTTTCATCATAATCAATACCCTTCTGTTGAGATTAGCCTTTGGCTACCAGCCTTGCTTTATTTCTTGTAATTATGCCATCACTATCATTTTTTTTATGAACACCCATTTTGTGCCAACAATTGATCTGTTCTTTGGTCTTGGCACTAGGGTCCAAACTTTATTTCTTACAAATTCATTTAACTCTTCCTGCATTGCTTGCACCCAATGAGCATCTTGAAGAGCTTCTTCCACTTTCTTTGGTTCAGTCTGACACAGAAAGGAATGATAGAGACATTCATTTGATGTTACAGTTCTAGTTCTGACCCCTGCTTCAGGATCTCCAATTATTAAGTCAGGTGTATGTGATTTGGTCCACTTCCTTGCAAATGGAAGTTGAATTCTAGAACTGGATCCTCCCCCATGATCCATATTGTCTCCATCAGCATTTTCTGATGCTCCCCCTGTATATATGCTCTCTGAGACTTCAGAATTTGAGTTGGATCCTTCAGGATTTGAAGAATCAGAGTTTCCAGAATTATCAGAATTTGGCTCATCTGCCCTTGATGAATCAGAAGTTGAAGAGCTAGTGACAGGTTCTGATGCTTCTTAAGAGTCTTGAGTTGTGGTAGGATCTTCAGCTTGCTCCCCCTGAACAGGTGCATTTTCCCTTGGAGTAGTTACCACAGTTTCAATGACATCAGAATTTAACCCGTCAGAACTTACAGGATCATGATTTAAGCCATCAGAATTTACAAAATCAGAATTTAAATCTTTATTTTCAAATCTCAGCTGATCATGATCATTGAAATCTTCAAGTCTAGTAATCTTTTTATCATCAAAAGATACATTAATAGATTCCATGACAACCCTTGTTCTTCAATTGTAGACTCTGAAGGCTTTTATAGAAAGTGGATATCCAACAAAAATTCCTTCATCAGCTTTTAGATCAAATTTCAACAGCTGTTCAGGATGAGTCTTAAGAACAAAACACTTACATCCAAATACATGAAAATATTTCAGATTTGGCTTATTTTTCTTCACCATCTCATATGGTGTTTTTCCATGTTTGTTTATGAGTGTAGCATTCCGTGTAAAACAAGCAGTCTGCTCAGCTTCAGCCCAAAAGTAGGTTGGCAGCTTTGCTTCATCAAGCATAGTTTGTGCAGCTTCAATGAGAGTCATGTTCTTTCTTTCTACAACTCCATTTTGCTGTGGAGTTCCAGGTGCAGAAAATTCATGCTTTATTCCATGCTCTTTGCAGAACTCTTCCATTATTGAATTCTTGAACTCAGTGCCATTATCACTTCTTATGATTTTAACAGAATCTTTGACCAATTTATCCAGCTGTATGACATGATCAGTTAGAGTAGATGCAGTTTCATTCTTTTTGTGCAAGAAATACACCCAAGTGTATCTTGTGAACTCATCCACTATAACCATAGCATATTTCTTCTTTGCAATTGACATGACATTGACTGGAACAAATAGATCAACATCCAGTAAGTGATAAGGCTCAAGAATTGAGGATTCAGTTTTGCTCTTGAATGAAGATTTTCTTTGTTTTTGCCTTTTGACATGAATTATAAAGGCCATCAGGAGGAAATACTAATTTTGGCAGTCCTCTCACGAGATCTTTCTTTACTAGCTCATTTATGTTGTTGAAATTTAAATGAGAGAGTCTCTTGTGCCAATTCCAGCTTTCTTCAATTGATGCTTTACTCAACAGACATATTGCAGAACCATCAGAATTTATTGAAAGTATGGCTTCATATATGTTACCATGTCTGTAACCTTTCAGAACCACTTTGCCTGTAGAATTACTTAAAACTTCACAGTGTTCTTCAAAGAAATCCATATGATGACCTCTATCACAGATTTGACTCACACTTAGCAGATTGTGTTTAAGTCCTGAGACTAGAGCTACTGTTTCAATGATGACATTCCCAAGATTGATATGGCCATATCCCAGAGTTTTTCTCATGTTGCCATCTCCATAAGAAACTCCTAGGCCAGCTTTCTCCAGAAAGTCTGATAACAGGGCTTTATTTCCAGTCATATGTTCTGAACATCCACTGTCCAGAACTAGGATGTTTTTCTTGTTGCACTGCAATCACAAAGACCACTATCGGTTAGTTTTAATGACCCAGACTTGCTTGGATCCTTTGGCCTTTTTAAGTTTGTTAGCATTTGCAGCGGATTTAATTTCAGAGTTTATGTTAACATGTTGTTTATCAGAATTTATATCAGACTTTGCATCAGACTTTCCACTAGAAGGAATAATACTTACTTTCTTCAAAGAAGGTTTAATTTGATAATAATCATAGTATAAACTATGATATTCCCTACAAGTATAAATGGAATGCCATAAACTACCACAATGAAAACAAGGATTTTGTGGTTTAAACCTAACAGACTAATTCTTAACTCCTGATTTAGAAGGTAAAGAGTTTATACCTTTATTTTTCCTGCAAAAAGAAGCAAGATAGTTAGAGTTTACACAGTTATAACATTTCTTTCTAGGAGCATTAGGAACAGGCATATAATTATTGCTTTTATTCACACCTTCCTTTCCATTCCTATTTTTCTTAGCTTCATTTACCTTGTTCACATTTCTAATCTCTTTCAGCTTACGCTTAAGCTGCTTTTTTGTCATTAAGCCTATGTTTACGTCAGCTGGTTTATCCTGTTTTAATTTGTCAGAAGTTGACTTTTCTTTGACTTCTGTCCTAGACTCTTTCATCTTTTCAGAATCAGACTTTACAGTTTTTGCTACAATCTTAACAAGATTTACCTTTGGCTTAGCAGTCTGTTTAACAACAGTTGGCTCATTTTTCACAGTTCCTTTCTCACTTTTATCATCTCCATATCCTAAGCCCTCTTTCCGGTTTCCACTACTTAGAATATCCTGAGTTATTCTGCCAGAGTTAGTCCAAGTTCTGATGATCTCTCTTTCCTTTTCTAAATCAGTTTTTAGAGATTCATTCAATTTTAGTACTTCATCTCTAACATACAAAGCCTCATAAGTTTCTTTCTTAGTTTGATGAAGAAAAACTAACTTCTTTTCTAAATAGTTATTTCTGTTTTTAAAAGCAAGATTTTCATATGTTAATCTTTCACATGTTAAAGTCTGATCTCTATAACTAATGAACATGGTTTTAAGATATAAACTCAACTCAGTAATATCATCAGTATGAAAAGCATAAGTTGTTTGAGGTACCTTCAATTCAGCAGTTTCAGTACTGCTATCAGCATTTGCCATCAAGGCATAGTTCACCTCATCTTCAGAATCTGAAGTGTCTGTCCAGCTTTTCTTCTTAGTGACAAGTGCCTTGCCTTTGTCACTTTTTCCTTTAATTCAGTCAGGAGATATGTGGCCTCTTTCACCACAATTGTAGCATTTGACATTTGAGTTGTCTCCTCTGTCACACTTTCCTCCTTTGCCTTCAGACTTTCTGAATCCTTTCTTATCAGAACTTCCACCTTTTCTGGAAAACTTCTTGCCCTTTCTGAATTTCCTGTATGATATCTTTGTGATACCCTTCACCATAAGAGCACATAGTTGCATCATCTCTGCATCAACATCCATTTCAGGTAAACTTTCAGTTTCTGAATCATCATCATCAGAATATGATGACTCTGAATCAGACTTTACGATGAGAGCCTTTCCTTTGCCCCTCTTTGAGGCAACCACTTTAGGAGATTCCTCTTCAGCTTTAAGAGCAACTGTCATTGACTTTCTTCCATGCCTCTTGCTCCTTTGATCCATCTCAAGTTCATAAGTCTTTAGCATACCATAAATTTCATCAAGAGTAGTTTCAGTAAGGTCATAGTTGTCTCTTATGGTAGTAGACTTCAAATCCTAATTTTCAGGAAGAGCTAAAAGGAATTTTAGATTTGAATCTTCAAGATCATATTCCTTGTCCACCAGTGACAGATCATTCAAGAGTTTGAGAAACCTGTCATATAAATCAGTTAATGACTCATCAGCTTTTAAGTCAAAGTGCTCATACTCTTGAGTGAGTATAGTCCTCCTGTTCTTTTTGATTGCATCAATTTCCTGGAATCTTGTCTCCAAAACATCCCATATCTCCTTTGCAGTCTTGCATCCAATTACCCTGTTTGACATGACATTATCAATGGCACTATGCAACAAATGCCTGACCCTTGCATCCTTGGCAATAGATGAGATGTCTTCAGCTGTGTAATCACCTTTCTCCTTTGGTATGTACTTTGCAACAGAGAGCTTGGTAGGCTTATATGGTCCTTCATTAATTCTGTCAAGGTATTCTGGATCTGTAGCTTCCAGAAACATAGTCATCTTCACTTTCCATATGGGATACTCAGAAGGTCTCAGTATGGGAACCCTAATAGTCTCATATCGACTGTGGGTTTGAGTGTTTTGAGTTTCTTGAGTTTTGGTGGGCTTAGTTGGGGTTTGTGTTTCTTCAGACATGATTTATGGATCTTTACTGTATGTGTGTTAACAGAAAAGCTCTGATACCACTTGTTAGGTCACGCAACACTGTAGAATGGGGTTGAATACAGTTTTTATACAATCGAATCGATTTTAACACAAGTATGTAAAAAAGATCAAGTATATTCAATAAACTTTGTTACAATATGAACTATTGTTTACTCTCAGTGATGAACAAATATCACTAAGAGCTGCTAGGTTACAATGCATAATATTTCTCGATAATGATAACACATGTTAGATATATTTGATAATGTCATGTCTAGTATGATTTGTGTTTAGTTTTCAGATCTTACTTAAATAGGACAAATCAGTACTTAACTGGAAATCAGCACTTATAATGAAGTCAGAACTTAAGTTGTCAGAACTTAAGTTATCAGGAGATATTTATCAGAAGATAATATCAGGACTTAAGGAGACTTTCAGATAAGGAAGGCGGCTGATTAAAAGGAAAGAAGATCAAGACAAACGCAAGAAGAGACATGCATGAAGAAGGAATTCTATGAAGAATAGAATACTTGGAAGAAAAGATAACTAGTTGATATATTTTAGGAAGCAGAATTATGTTCCATATCAATTAGAGATTATCTTGTAACTGTGTAGTATATAGACACAGACATAGGGTTTACACTATATGTGTTATCATTATCGAGAATAATATTCATTGTAACCCTAGCAGCTCTCGTGATAATTTGTTCATCACTGAGAGAGGACAGTTCCATATTGTAACAGAGTTTAATAAAGTTTGTTTTTTGTTGCTTGTGTTCTTTTAATTCAGTTTGATTGTGATAAACACTGTATTCAACCCCCTTCTACAGTGTGTGTGACCTAACAAGCGGTATCAGAGCAGATCTGTTAACACACAAACAGTTTAAGATCCAAAAACAATCATGTCTGAAGCAGAAACTCCAACCAAGTCCACCAAAACTGAAGAACCTCCAAAGACTCAAATCCATAGTCGATATGAGACTATTAGAGTTCCCATACTGAAACCATCTGAATATCCCATATGGAAGGTGAGGATGTCTATGTTTCTGGAAGCTATAGATCCAGAATATTTTGACAGAATCAATGAAGGACCACACAAGCCAATCAAACTCGATGTTGCAGTTGCAGGTGAACCAGCAAAGTCTGTATCAAAGGAGAAGAGTGATTACACTGCTGAAGATATCTCTTCAATTGCTAAGGATGCTAAGGTACGACACTTGCTGCATAGTGCCATTGATAATGTCATGTCAAACAGGGTAATTAACTGCAAGACTGCAAAGGAGATATGGGAAGCCTTGGAGACAAGATGCCAGGGAACTGATTCAATTAAGAAGAACAGGAAGACTATACTCACTCAAGAGTATGAGCACTTTGATTCAAAGTCTGATGAGTCATTAACTGGTTTATAAGACAGATTTGTCAAACTCTTGAATGATTTGTCACTAGTTGACAAGGAATATGATCTTGAAGATTCAAATCTTAAATTCCTGTTATCTCTTCCTGAAAGTTGGGATTTGAAGGCCACAACTATAACAGACAACTATAATCTTGAAGAAACAACTCTTGATGAAATTTATGGGATGCTCAAGACTCATGAACTTGAGATGGAACAAAGAACCAAGAGGAAAGGTGTAATAGCCCCAATTTTTGGAATTTTTGAAACCCTTATGAATAGTGTTTTGCTGAATAAGAAAACTTTTCATGCCACACTATGTAGAGGTTCTTTTATTGATCTTCTGGGATATTATTAGTACTCTATGTGGTATATGAGTGTATGTAAAGATCGTCAGAATCCAATTCCGAACACTTTGATTTTTCCCGAAAATCCACTAGATACGGAAAGAATTGAGTATAAGGTAACATGATAAAAAGGATTTAAATTAAAGGATTATAAGAGAGGATCATAAAAGGATTATAATGTATTGAGAAAGGTTAAGGAAACCCAAGTAATAAGATCCCGGGTATGATCCATCAAACGAGAAACGAGAACGAAAGTTAAGCGAACCGTATAACAGATCAGCGGTCATTAGGCAAATAATTAGGAAGTTAATCAAGGAGGTTAGGGATGATGAGGTCATCCAACCAATAAGAAGAGGGCAAGTAAGGGATGATGACATCACAAGGTGACATAAGCATGACATAGGGGGGGAGGAGGTGTGGATGAATAATAACCACACAAAGTTCAAGGTTAATAAGGTAATTAACCAAAATCTAATCAAAAACAACCAAGCTAAGCTAAACAAATTACAAACACAAAATCATTTCATTTCTTCAACCATTTGCTCTCGGCTTTTTCCTTATTTCAAGAGAAGAATTTTCAAAAATCAAGATCCAACCATTGTTAAATCACAAGGTAATTATCCAAGGTCCCTTATGATTAGTTATGGCTATCCTAGAAGTTTGAGCCTCCAATTCTTCATGATTCTCTTCCAATAAATCAATTAAGAAGATAATGAATAGTGTTTTCAAGATTTCTAACTTGGTTTTCTTTGTTTTTCCTTTATGATCCAAGCATTCCTAAGCTATCTCAAGGCTTCTTAAGGCTTCCTAGCTACTCTAATCACTTCAAGGAAGGTATAACATCTCCAAACCCTAACCTTACTTTGAATATTAGGATGGTTTTGATTGTTATGGTAAAAGAGAAGCTTGATGCTTGTATGTTTAGAGTTTGGGTTGGAGTTGTAGTAATTTGGATGTTAAAATCTTGTTAATTAGTTAAAGAACTTAAGTAAACTTTTAGTTCATGATTGGGAATAAGTATAAATTGTTAATGTTGAGTTGTTGGGGCTGTTATGATGTAGTATGGATGGAGTTTTAATTGGGTTGTGATTGTGGATTGATTGTGGGTTGAATTGGAGTGTTTTAAATTTGGGAAATCGCGTAAACATAGCCGTCGTAATGTCCGATTTACTTTAGGCTGTTTTGTTCTTAACATTAGGACCCGAGAACTCCCTACT
Organism: Apium graveolens; assembly: GCF_009905375.1. Taxonomy (NCBI): domain Eukaryota; kingdom Viridiplantae; phylum Streptophyta; class Magnoliopsida; order Apiales; family Apiaceae; genus Apium; species Apium graveolens. Next base: position 20,549,477 of record NC_133655.1, on the reverse strand, counting down.
AGGTTTTGACCATTGCCATGATTAGATATTTCATGTTGCGAGCTTCATTTTGATATGTGGTTCGTTTGATTCCGATGTACGGTTTAGGAGAAACGGCCGTTTTAAGTAATGACGTTTCGCGAACGAACCATTACCCCTCGCCTTACTTTGAAACATAGGTTAAAGACCTTAAAGAACTAATTGGAGTATGAAACATTTATGTAAAGTGTAATAGGCAGTTGGTAAGACACTCGCGAAAGAATCGCCTTAAAACCCTTAATGGTTAATTTATTAAAAATGGTGGAGCCGAGGGTACTCGAGCGACTTAAGTAAATCGTTAAACGCGAAAGCGAATGTTAGGACTCTAAATGGTTAAAGTCTAGTTTCTTAAGCGACCGGGGTTTATTTCCGACTTATGTTGTTGTTCATAGGTTATCGGACCCACTCTAAGCTTAAGTCTATTCGGGAGCACTCAGGCAAGTTTTCTACCCGTATAACTGTTGTTGTGATGTATATGTGTATATGCATGATCTTGTGATAAATGCATATTTGATTATTAGCAAATTCTTGTGATATATTGTAGCATGTGATATGGTATATATGCATGCATGTTTCGTATTCTTGATTTATATATCTGTTGGTTCAAATGCTTATTAGTCGCATAATACCTATGCTAGAGATAAGCGGTATTTGAGTTTACCCTTAGTATAGGGGATCAAAAGGTGAACTTTTTCTAAAACCGGGAGACGAGGCTCCCGAGTATTATATATATATATATATATATATATATATATATGAATAGTTTTAAAACTATTAATCGAATAAGGTTTATTCGATAACTTTATATTATTTAATGAATATTACTTAAATATTCATTCGAGGACCTATGACTCACTATATATTATTTAATGAATATTACTTGAATATTCATTCGAGGACTTATGACTCACTTTATATTATTTAATGAATATTAATTGAATATTCATTCGAGGACAGATGACTCCGCTTATATTATTTAATTGAATATTATTTGAATATTTATATGAGGACCTATGACTCCGATTATTTTTTGAAATGTATTCTTTATTTTACTAAAGAATAAGGTGACGATAATCAAACTTATTTTTGATTATTCAAATAAAGATAGTATTTTCGTATAAGTATATCTTTGGTTATTTAATACTCATTTCAAGTATAAGTTTTACAACTTCTACTTCAATTATTTGTATAAAGATTATTCTTTATGGGAATATTATTTAAATAATAATATTCAGATATTTTCTAATATATTGGGACTGATTTACTTTATTAAATCAGCATTACTCCAAACACTCTTTAAAGTGTTTTCGAGTCTTTAAAATGATTTTTAAAAGTTAGAGCGGATCCCAAAACTCATTTTTATATTTAAGATCTTCCTTTAAAAGGGGATTTAAATACTCGCTCAAAACCAGAGGGATCCGGCTCTGTGGTGTATTTTATATTCGCAACAAGGTTGCGATTTTGGTAAATGAATTGATTACTTACCCAACGTTCGGGAAGTAAGTCCATCTATCGAGTCGGCATAAGCAACATGGGCTCAGTGGGCGTCCATGATAGTGTAAGTGGCTCAGTGGGAGTCCATCAAATGCGTTAGGGCGAAATCACGCACTAATATTCACGCAAGTATACGCGTTCGCAAGTAATATAGAATACTTTCTAGTTCGTTCCCTCAGAGACTCAGACTAAGTTATTGTCTAATTAAACTCACTCACCAATGTATGATTACTTCTCAATGTTAAGATAACACTTAAAACTGTTGATTAAATATTAACTATAATTAACTACTTAATTAACCACTTAACTAACACTTCAATTTATCAATAATAAAACACTCATGAGATCACAATTTCATTATTAATTCCTTCTATAGCCATTGTTATTACCTTTAGCATGTGACAGTGATGATATTAATCGAATAACACGAAACTGATAAAAGCCAACTTTCATTGTACTAATACCATTCTACCAAACATCCATAATTAAGATAGAAGTTGAATAGTCATCAATTATGTTGAGTTCCTATATGTCTACAGAAATTGACAACACAACGATTTAAGCACAAGTTATTCCTTTTGATTATATAGGGCAAATAAAACTGTTAGAGTTACCCACTAATCATGCACAACGTACATGAACCTATGCTAGCATGGCAAGTTCTAAATCTCAAGATCCACTGTCGCTTCACAAGAGATTAACACCCTATCTTATATGTTCGCGACGCACATAAGACGAATACGCACAACCAATACTAGATATCATACAATCATCACACACTAAAGTATTAAACAATTAACTAAAGAATTCCATAATAAATCCGTTGCAACCCCATGATCACGATTAGCCCATAATAGAACTTATCGCCATCATGGGTTCATATGAAATCATGATAAACAACACAAGAAAATAATAACTAAACTAATTATATTAAAACAGAGTATGTCACAAGAGTAAATAAGTCAAAGCAAGAAAACTAGCATCCAACGTTACAACGAAACAAGAATCACAAGAAAATATGCTTCCTCTTCGCTGCAGTGTGCTAAATCGGTCTTATTCCTTATCTCCTTCGCTTCTTGCGCAAAACACAATCTAAAACATAATCTCCTTCATATTCTCTATGAAAACGTCTCAAATCTACTTATATAATAGTCCCATAAAACTCAGATTACATAGAAGTTGGAAGCCAAACAGAAGTAGAAGTCTAAAATAATTTATCCTTTTCCCCGACCCTGCGCGGCCGCTCAGCATTTCTGCGCGGGCGCGCAAGGCTGCTGCGCGGCCGCTCAGCATTGCTGCGCGGGCGCGCAGGACCCTACTGGAAAAATTCCAGATTTGCTCCGTTTCTTCGCCGTAATCTGCCCGTTCTTTTCCTCTCGCAATGGTGAACACATGCCAAGGCTTATTCTTGATGATTCCTCCTCCAAAATGCAACTAATACCCTGAAATGCATAAACACTAGAAAAACGCATCAAATACACAAAATACTTGATTTCAAGACACCAATTTAAGCCATTTTAAGACGTTCTAAGTGGTATAAAATGCCACTTATCACACCCCCAAACTTAAATCGATGCTTGTCCTCAAGCATCACAGACTCAAAAACAAATAAAAATATGCATGAATGCAATCTATATGAAAATGCAACGATCCCCCTTACTACAATTAACCAACCAAATTGTCACGTCTCAACGAATGCAGTTAGACACTAAAGATCAATAAACTCATGCAAATGGACATACAGCCAGAAACGTGGTGTGTGCAAATGTTTAACAGATATGCTTCGGAACTAGACCAATTACTATGACTAGACTATCCTCAAGACAATCCTACGATTATACAAAGAATAAAAATTCTAGGCACAAAGTGATATACAACACTACAAGAACTCTGGAGCTTACTACGAAATCGTGCTTTTTATTTACAACTCAAATGCTTATTTGACCGTGCAATGAGTGAGGTCCACAAAAGACTTATACAATGGTATCCATGTAACGAGCGTTAGGTTAGCGGATCCCAGACTCTAAAAGCCTTAGGTCACTAGGCACAAAGTCCCCTAAGAACTTAATAACTCGAATACCAAAGAGCCCACTCTTGATCAATTATGCAAATTTTTTTTTTTTTCTTTTCTGAGCAAGTGCGTTTCGCTCCATCTTGCTCAACCCTAGACTACTCGCATAACCTGCGAGCTGGCTACTAGCCATTTGACGCCTAGCCACAACTAGCAACAAATTCCATTTTTACTCCATATTTTTTTCTTTTTCATGCCTTTACCACTAAGAACCTATTATCAAATTCTAAGCATAATAAATAGATTATCCTCGAAAATAATCAGATCATAACAACAATCTAGCCCTTAAGCATTCTCTAAGACTTAGTGAAAATACAAGTGCTTCTAGCATGCATATCAACCTACACAACTTAATATCACTTTAATGCTATCACTACACTCGCATCAATATCACAATTCAGTCGATAAATCATTGCAAAAGGGATCATGGTATATGCATGAGCTATATGATATGACAAACAAATAAAGCTATATAAAAAAAACTATATGGCAAAAATTATGCAACTATATGAACTAACTATCATGAATATGCAGCTATATGTCACACACAAAATATTCCTTAACTACCACCCCCAAACTTAAAATCTTCACTGTCCCCAGTGAAGGTAGTAGAAAGGAACACAGGGTATACCTACTCGGAGTTATCATCATCATCACCCTCAGTGGGTGGAGTATCAGGCGGCGGGTATGCAGAGTCCTCACCAAAAACTGGCCACTGGATATCAGCTCCAAGGCCTCGAAAAGCAGTCCCTAACGCAAGGGTGAGCTCCTGAGCAAACCTGCTCTGCGTCTCATACATGGCATCCATCCGCCGTGAAAGCCTCCTATACTGGGCATCACCCATCCCAGCACCCTCCTGAGCTCTCGAAGAACCAGCCTCACCACGCCCTGGCCTAGCCATAGTAGCACCTCATGCTGGACGTCCTCCTGGAAGACGATAACCCAGCCCATGCTCCTCAGGCTCACCACCGGTCCACTCCTGCATCCCATTCAGAGTGCCAGAATCTATCGGAGCTGCTGGCAACTACAACTGCTCATGAGCCAGCCAGTTCACTCCTACTGCTCGGCATAGCTTCGTAACCGTGGATGCATAAGGGATGTTCATATGCTTTGCTCCCCTCAAAAACTTCAGAATTCCTTGGTAGATAAACTCACCAAGGTCCACATAGTATTCCTCATTCAGAATTCCCCACAACAGTTGTGCTCTCTCAACTGTGACCTCGTGTGCATGTGAAGAAGGCAAAATATTAGCACATATAAATGCATTCCATGCACGGGCATACCTGTTCATGGCGATCGCCGGAAAGTGACGATACTCATTATTGGCTGGACTGCGGTTCCAAACTGTGCCCGGTCGACAGAGAGTCGCACAAATCAAATCCAAGTCAAAATCCTCAGCAGTCTTTTCATTCCAGTTCTCCTCCTCGGGCTTCCTCTCTCGCTGTCCAATCACACGGTGAATCGCCGCAGTATGATAATCAACCGTCAGCCCACGGACTACAGAAAACCCATTCTTTTCAGCCTTCGCGTTCGCGTAGAACTCGCGAACAACGCTCATCGGTACTGCTTCGGGTGACTCACAAAAAGCTATCCACCCCTTCTCTGCAATCATGGGCAACAACTCACCATCCCTCCCTGATGGTAAAAACCCCCTCTCCTTCAGAATCGGCTTCCCCAACAGCCTAGTGTACTCCTCCTCCGCAGCTCTGTCAGTTAACCGAGGCCTTGCAGCAGTACCCCTTGATGAATCAGTAGTAGGAACTGTGCTGCTGCTGTCAATAGTGCGTGCTCTCTTGGGTGCCATTGATTTGTGAATAAAAGTGTGTAAGAACTGATTTTTGATGTTTATAAGAGGGTTTAAGTGTAGGAAGTTTGTGGGAGATATGTAGGATAGGTGTATGTATATATATAGGGTGTGGAGTAGGTTAAATAAGATTAGGAGTGGGGTTGAGGGATAAAATCATGGGGTAATGGGAAAAGAATTCGTGGGTTTATGGGCTGTGATGGGTTTTTGTGTTTTTTTTTTTTTTTTTTTTCTCTGAACTGTAAAAAAATTTCTGGAACTCGACCCCTGCGCGGCCGCTCAGCATTTCTGCGCGGGCGCGCAGCAAGCTGCGCGGCCGCTCAGCATAGCTGCGCGGGCGCGCAGAGGGTCTCTGGAAAAAAAAAAATTCAGCCCCTTTTTTCTGATTTTTTTGTATTTTTGGATAGGTTATTAACTTCTAAGGGTTCCTGTAACAACAATTCATGGGTTGCCTCCCACGCAGCGCTTCTTTTTCGTCATTAGCTTGACGTTCCGTACCTTTCTCAAGTAGTCAACAAAATGGCACTAACCACCTCTCGGTTTGCCATGTCCCCATAGTAGTGCTTCAACCGCTGACCGTTAACCTTGAATGCTTGGTCCGAATCATTCTCAAAAATTTCCACCGCTCCATGTGGAAACACAGTTTTAACAATAAAAGGTCCAGACCACCTTGATTTCAACTTCCCAGGAAAAAGTCGGAGCCGAGAGTTGAATAACATAACTTGTTGCCCTGGCACAAATAACTTAGGATGTAGCTTCCTATCGTGCCACCTCTTCACCTTTTCCTTATACATTTTGTTATTCTCGTACGCTTGCAGTCGAAATTCATCAAGTTCATTAAGCTGAAGCATTCTTTTCTTACCAGCTGCATCTAAATCCAGGTTCAATTTCTTCAATGCCCAGTAGGCCTTATGCTCAAGCTCCGCCGGTAGATGACATCCCTTACCGTACACCAACTGAAACGGTGACATCCCAAGTGGAGTTTTGTATGCTGTTCTGTAAGCCCAAACAGCTTCATCGAGCTTTAAAGACCAATCCTTCCTTGACGGACAAACAACCTTCTCTAGAATGCGCTTTATCTCTCTGTTAGACACTTCCGCTTGACCATTTGTTTGCGGATGATAGGCAGTAGCTACTCGATGATTCACATTATAACGCTGCATCATAGAAGTGAACTTACGGTTGCAAAAATGCGATCCTTCATCACTTATGATTACCCGAGGCGTTCCAAACCTTGTGAAAATTTGCTTATGAAGAAAATTTAGTACTACCTTTGCATCATTTGTCGGTAAAGCTTTAACTTCGACCCATTTTGAGACATAATCGACTGCCAGCAAGATGTACTGATTATTGCAAGACGAGATAAAAGGCCCCATGAAATCGATTCCCCACACATCAAAGACCTCGACTTCAAGCATCACATTTAATGGCATCTCATCCTTCCTTGACAAATTTCCCACTCTTTGGCAACGATCACACCTTAAAACAAACTGATGAGCATCCTTGAACAAAGTAGGCCAGAAAAAACCTGCTTGCAGAATACGAGCTGCCATCTTCTCACCTCCATAGTGTCCACCATAAACCGTGGAATGGCAGTCTCGTAATATCCCCTCCGTCTCACAGAACGGGATACATCTCCTGATGATCTGGTCAGCTCCCTGTCTAAACAAATATGGTTCATCCTACATATACCACTTCACCTCATGCAGAAACTTCTTCTTTTGAGCGGATGTCAAATTAAGCGGCATTATATTGCTGACAAGATAGTTTACAATATCTGCAAACCATGGTTCTTCCTCCTGAATTGCAAACAACTGCTCATCCGGAAAAGATTCATTGATTAACGTCCTATCTTGTGAAGTAGAATCGGGATTCTCCAACCTAGAGAGATGGTCAGCTACTTGATTCTCAGTACCTTTTCTATCTTTGATCTCTAACTCAAATTCTTGAAGTAAAAGCACCCAACGAATGAGTCTCGGCTTCGAATCCTTCTTAGAAACCAGATAGCGAATAGCTGCATGATCAGTAAATACTGTCACTTTCGTACCAAGCAGATAAGATCGAAATTTCTCAAAGCCAAAGACTATAGCCAAAAGCTCCTTCTCAGTAGTGGTGTAGTTCAATTGGGCCCCATTTAAAGTCTTACTCGCATAGTAGACCACATGGAAGAGATTTTTCTTGCGCTGTCCCAGAACTGCACCTACCGCATAATCACTCGCATCACACATCATCTCAAACGGTTCTGTCCAATCTGGTGCTGTAATAACTGGTGCAGTGATCAAACTCTTCTTGAGAGTCTCGAATGCTGCCAAACATTCATCATCAAATTTGAAAGGCACATCTTTCTCAAGCAAATTGCACAATGGCTTAGATATCTTTGAAAAGTCCTTGATGAATCGCCGATAAAAACCCGCATGACCGAGAAAACTACGGATTCCTTTCACAGAATTGGGTGGGGGAAGATTTTCAATGACTCCCACCTTGGCCTTGTCCACCTCCAGACCCTTGCTAGAGACCTTATGCCCAAGGATAATGCCTTCACGCACCATAAAATGACATTTCTCCCAATTAAGCACCAAATTAGTTTCCACGCATCTTTTGAGTACGGCGCGCAGATTATTCAAACATTCATCATATGAGTGTCCAAAGACGGAGAAGTCATCCATGAACACTTCGACGTTATTTCCAATCATGTCAGAGAATATAGCCATCATACATCTCTGAAAGGTGGCCGGGGTGCCACATAACCCAAACGAAACTCTACAAAAAGTAAATGTGCCAAATGGACAAGTGAAGGTAGTCTTTTCCTGATCCTCTGGTGTAATACAAATCTGATTATACCCGGAATAACCATCCAGAAGACAAAAATACTCATGTCCCGCCAATCTGTCAAGCATTTGATCAATGAATGGGAGAGGGAAGTGATCCTTCCTTGTGGCTTTGTTCAATTTTCTATAATCCATGCATACTCTCCATCCTGTAACTGTTCGAGTAGGGATGAGCTCATTCTTTTCATTTGCGACCACAGTGATACCTCCTTTCTTAGGTACACATTGCACGGGGCTCACCCACAAGTTGTCAGAAATAGGATAAATGATGCCTGCATCTAGCCATTTCAGAATTTCTTTCTTCACCACCTCCTTCATGATGGGATTCAGTCTTCATTGCTGTTCCACAGTTGGCTTACTACCTTCCTCTAGCAGAATTTTATGCATACAATATGAAGGACTTATCCCCTTGATGTCTGCTATGGTCCATCCTGTAGCCGATTTGAATTCTCTCAAAATCCTTAAGAGCTTGTCTTCCTCACTACCTGAAAGGTCAGCTGAAATAATAACAGGTAACGTAGATGAATCACCTAAAAAAGCATACCTCAAGTGTTCAGGTAATGGTTTGAGCTCTAAGGTAGGTGCTTCCTCTATTGATGGTTTGAGCTTTCCTTCAGCGTTCTTGAGGTCAGAAGTACCAAGAGATTCAAATGGTATGTCCAGCTTTCGCTTCCAGGGAGAAGCGTTCAGATATTGTAATTGCTCGTTGCTATCTTCATCATCACTGTCAAATTCCCCCACTAAGGCCTTTTCCAATGCATCAGACATTAGCATGTGCTCGAGTTCCGAAGTAACTGCAGAATCAATCACATCCACTTTTAAGCACTCCTCATCTTCTGTAGGGAATTTCATTGCCTTGAATACGTTGAAGGTCACATCCTGATCTTGGACCCGTATAGTAAGTTCCCCTTTTTGCACATCTATCAAAGTACGGCCAGTAGCCAAGAAAGGCCTCCCCAAGATTATTGGAATCTTCTTATCTTCCTCAAAATCCAGAATAACAAAATCTGCAGGAAAGAAGAGCTTATCCACTTTGACGAGCACATCCTCAACTATGCCCCTTGGGTAAGTAATGGAACGGTCAGCCAATTGTAGCGACATGTATGTGGGTTTTGGATCAGGCAGATCCAGCTTTTTAAAGATCGACAACGGCATCAGATTAATGCTTGCTCCCAAATCACAAAGGCACTTGTCAAAATTTAGATTGCCAATGGTGCAAGGAATGGTGAAGCTTCCTGGATCTTTCAGTTTTGGTGGTAACTTTTTCTGCAGAACAGCGCTGCATTCTTCCGTGAGAGCAACGGTTTCAAGGTCATCCAGTTTCACCTTCCTTGAAAGAATAGTCTTCATAAACTTCGCATAACTAGGCATTTGTTCCAGAGCCTCAGCGAAAGGTATATTGATGTGAAGTTTCTTGAACACCTCCAGAAACTTCCCGAACTGTCTATCCAGCTTTTGTTTCTACAATCTCTTAGGAAAAGGTGGTGGAGGATAGAGCTGTTTCTCCCCTGTATTAGCCTCAGGCAGAGTGTGTTCAACAGTAGTCTTCTTTGGTTCCGCCACTTTCTCCTTTTGCTTAGATTCTTCATCTCTAACTTCTGCTTCGACTTCTTTTGCCTTTTCAGCATCAGCTACTTTTCCAGACCTTAAGGTAATAGCCTTGACTTGCTCTTTAGCTTCCTTCCTGCCTGGTACTTCCGTGTCACTGGGAAGAGTGCCAGGTTGACGATTGAGCACTGCATTGGCTAATTGACCGATTTGATTTTCCAAGGTCTTGATAGAAACCGCCTGACTCTTGCACAACAGCTTAAGTTCCTCAAAATCAGCACTAGTAGGTGCAGCTGCACTTCCCTGTTGAGGATATGATTGCCTTGTAGCATACTGCTGTGGTTGCTGGAATCCAGGTGGGTTAAACTGTTTACTTACTCCTTGCTGATATGTTGGCTGAATAGCATTCTGATTATTCCCCCAGCTGAAATTTGGATGATTTCTGTTATTAGGATGATAGGTCGCTGGCACAGGCTGCTGTTGTCGCTGATAATTATTCACATATTGAACAGATTCATTGACAAGAGAACACTGATCCGTAGCATGAGAACCTGCACAAAGCTCACAAACCATATCTATTTGATTAACTCCATACGTAGCCAGAGAATCAACCTTCATTGATAGCGCTTGGAGCTGGGCTGCAATAGCGGTGGCTGCATCAACTTCCAGAATACCTGCGACCTTGCCTGACGTCATCCTCTGAGTTGGGTTTTGATGCTCATTTGCAGCCATTGTCTCTATAAGATTATACGCCTCAGTATAGCTTTTAGCCTATAAGGCTCCTCCAGCTGCTGCATCGAGCATGGGCCGAGATTGGGCCCCCAAACCATTATAAAAACCAGTGATTACCATCCAATCCGGCATTCCATGATGTGGACATTTTCTCAACATTTCCTTGTAGCGTTCCCAAGCCTCGCACATAGATTCTGTAGGTTGTTGCGCAAACTGAGTAAGAGCACTCCTCATAGCAGCAGTCTTTGCCATTGGATAAAACTTCACCAGAAACTTTTGCGCAAGATCTTGCCACGTAGTGATGGACCCAGCTGGTTCAGAATGTAACCAGTCTTTAGCCTTATCCCTCAGTGAGAATGGAAAAAGCCTCAACTTGATAGCCTCATCAGTCACGCCATTATACTTAAAAGTGCTGCAGATCTCGACAAAATTCCTTATGTGCATGTTGGGGTCTTCAGTTGCCGCTCCTCCAAAAGAAACAGAATTCTGCACCATCTGAATAGTGCCCGGCTTGATTTCAAAAGTGTTAGCTTGAATAGCCGGATGAAGGATGCTTGACTGAATATCATCAATTTTAGGCCGAGAAAAATCCATAAGAGCTGGATCAGCTTGAACAATACGATCTCCCATATTTACTGGTTCTTTCTGCTCAGTTCCTGAATCCGAATCCTCAAAATCTAACTTCTCCGGAGTATCAAGAACTTCGTCTTTCTCCTCAGCTGTATCTAAGGTCCTCTTGCGAGCACGAGAACGAGTTTGCATAAACGCTTGCTAAAGTACCTGAAACACAACCGAAAAGAGTAAGTAACTACTACGTCCTAATCACTGAGTCCTAATGACCAATGATGGTAAGTACATAAACTAAACAAATACGCCGAGTCCCCGGCAGCGGCGCCAAAAACTTGTTAGGGCGAAATCATGCACTAATATTCACGCAAGTATACGCGTTCGCAAGTAATATAGAATACTTTCTAGTTCGTTCCCTCAAAGACTCAGACTAAGTTATTGTCTAATTAAACTCACTCACCAATGTATGATTACTTCTCAATGTTAAGATAACACTTAAAACTGTTGATTAAATATTAACTATAATTAACTACTTAATTAACCACTTAACTAACACTTCAATTTATCAATAATAAAACACTCATGAGATCACATTACCTTTAGCATGTGACAGTGATGATATTAATCGAATAACACGAAACTGATAAAAGCCAACTTTCATTGTACTAATACCATTCTACCAAACATCCACAATTAAGATAGAAGTTGAATAGTCATCAATTATGTTGAGTTCCTATATGTCTACAGAAATTGACAACACAACGATTTAAGCACAAGTTATTCCTTTTGATTACATAGGGCAAATAAAACTGTTAGAGTTACCCACTAATCATGCACAACGTACATGAACCTATGCTAGCATGGCAAGTTCTAAATCTCAAGATCCACTGTCGCTTCACAAGAGATTAACACCCTATCTTATATGTTCGCGACACACATAAGACGAATACGCACAACCAATACTAGATATCATGCAATCATCACACACTAAAGTATTAAACAATTAACTAAAGAATTCCATAATAAATCCGTTGCAACCCCATGATCACGATTAGCCCATAATAGAACTTATCGCCATCATGGGTTCATATGAAATCATGATAAACAACACAAGAAAATAATAACTAAACTAATTATATTAAAACAGAGTACGTCACAAGAGTAAATAAGTCAAAGCAAGAAAACTAGCATCCAACGTTACAATGAAACAAGAATCACAAGAAAATATGCTTCCTCTTCGCTGCAGTGTGCTAAATCGGTCTTCTTCCTTATCTCCTTCGCTTCTTGCGCAAAACACAATCTAAAACATAATCTCCTTCATATTCTCTATGAAAACGTCTCAAATTTACTTATATAATAGTCCCATAAAACTCAGATTACATAGAAGTTGGAAGCCAAACAGAAGTAGAAGTCTAAAATAATTTATCCTTTTCCCCGACCCTGCGCGGCCGCTCAGCATTTCTGCGCGGGCGCGCAAGGCTGCTGCGCGGCCGCTCAGCATTGCTGCGCGGGCGCGCAGGACCCTACTGGAAAAATTCCAGGTTTGCTCCGTTTCTTCGCCGTAATCTGCCCGTTCTTTTCCTCTCACAATGGTGAACACATGCCAAGGCTTATTCTTGATGATTCCTCCTCCGAAATGCAACTGATACCCTGAAATGCATAAACACTAGAAAAACGCATCAAATACACAAAATACTTGATTTCAAGACACCAATTTAAGCCATTTTAAGACGTTCTAAGTGGTATAAAATGCCACTTATCAGTGGCAGTCCAGCATAAGGTCCTATTGCGACCAGGGTGATGACCAGTGGGGAATTCGTCCATCTACTAGTAGAAAAGGTTACTTATTGGTATCTTTGCTTGATCAGCAAGATATCGGGTTTATGCCACAATTCTTTTCCTTCCAAAAATTTATTGGATGTTACAAACTCTTCATACTTTACATGACAGAGGTTTTCAGGAAATGTATAGAAAAGATGTATATATGGATATATATATATATATATCAGAACTTAATGAAGTATATCATAACTTCATATCCTTCAATAATACTCCAAAGATTTAATCTATTCAAATCTTGTATTGTAGTCTCATCTATGTGATGAACTGTTGAAAGCTCATTATAACTTGAATGGTGGTAGTTCAAGTCGTATTCGGAAAAGATATAAGCATATTGGAGTATCTTGTAACTTCATCTTTTAAACTTATATCTAGTTAATAATTGTCTTATGAATGACAAAGATTTTCAGAAAAAAACGTTGAGACAAGGTTAGATATATGAGATCACCCCGCAACGATATTTTTATACAGTTATAAATGGGAACTCTGCGTATATTATACATGTCAGAGGATTTCAAAGATTATGAAAAGTATATATGTATATATACTGAATATTTTGCGACTTGGTCGCGTTAAGATATCAGCTTGGTTCATTCCTTCTTGACCAAGACTTTCATGAGTACTATGAGAATGCTCATATATTGTTAATCATTATACATATTATTTTGGTGGGCTTGTTGTTCACCCTTGCTTTCTTCTTTCATCACACAACAACAGATAGAAAAGATGAAAAGGACCAAGCTTCCAATTCGCAAGCGGTTAGAAAATGTTCCGCAGTTTTCCGGAAGCGTTGATGCCGCCGTAGCTGAGGTAGGAGCTACCAATAGGCTAGGTTTTCAACTATTGATGAACCAGATTTATGTATATTTATCACTTGTAATAATGGAAAAGAAATATAAATCTATTCAGAAACCCTTTTTAGGTGTATTGGCATATAATTTTGGAATAAAATGACTCGTGTTATTTTTGGATATTCATCTCTGAGACTATAACTTGTGGTGTGTGTGTTTATTGTGGGGTCACAGTACAGAGTAGTTGATTGTTTATTAAGATTGGGTGTTATTAAGGGAAATGGAACTCGTGACAACCCGGATCCCCGACCCCGGATTTGGGGGTGTTACAGAAATGGTATCAGGGCTAAGTGTTATAAACCTCAGAGATGATGTGACATTAAGATAATAAGTTCACTAAGATAATAAGAACTCTTGCCAAGTTCATAGTCGGACTACCTAATGTAGTACTGACAGTTAAAACCCTTATGGGAACCCTTATAAATATCATGATAGTAACATAGTTCGTTCTCGTATAGGGCAGCGGGGCACCGAACCCTGAGGTTCAGGAGCATCAGCATGAGGATGTTTTATTGCATGTTGGAGATCAAATTGTGAATCTGATAGAGTACCCTAACGAGGGACCGGATGAAATTCGTATTGAGAATGTTGTGGTTGAGGATGTTATCCCAGAAGGGATTGTTGCCGAGGAGGATCTCGTGGAGGATCCTGACAAGAATAAAAAGAGGACCGTTGAGGAATTGATGACCGTAGTTAGGGCGACTACCAGAGCAGGAATGGCCGCGAGGGTGGCACTAGAGGATGAAGAATTACCAAGGGCACAAAGGTTAATTAGGGCAGAAGGAGTGGGGCCTTCCATGGCACCAACTATACCAGTATCAGACCCTCTTCCCGAGGTTCCTCAAGACATCCGTGAGGTTCCACCAATTCCTGTTCCCTCCCCTGTACAGAGCCCAGCACCTACTGAGGAAATGCCACCTTTATCTCCTGCACCATTGTCACCTGATACCGTGCTTGGTTATCCATTTGGATCCCCTGGGCCTGCACCACCTGCACCCCATGGACTGCTAGATGCAACCACTCAGTCTTCTCTTATCGCCAATTATCATATGATGTTGGGTGGCCTGTCTGAGGCCCGTAATGTTAGGAGTGATCTGTTGGATCGACTTACTGCACCAAGGATTGAGGGCGGGGTACTTCCGGCAGGATTAGCTCATAGCATGGAAAGGATTGAGGCTACCACCCGTGTTACAGCTAGAGGCCATCTTGAGGGTCAGATTGATCCAGCTCTACTTGCTACTATCTTAGACCTCATCACCTCTGTGATGGAGCAGGTTAGGGATGTCGTGCATGCCCGCATTTCTTGATCCATGGTAGTGTGCAGAGCCAGAGCGATCAGACAAGGGTTTCATGTAGCACCGCTTTCGGAGGATTAGCCTAAGTTATGAATGATTAGTTTTAGTGACGGGGTGATTTTCTATGGCAGTACTTTTGGGATATAAGCGATCAGATCAAATGATGTAATTCTTTCTAATGTGTTCAGTAGTTGTACCCTCGAACAAATGGTTATGTATATATTCGTTAATTTCAGTTCAGATTAGTTGTTTGTGATAAGTTCATATTGTTAATTGCACTATTAACACTTAAGAGAGTGTCATGAAGTTTATAGAACTTGAGAATTCATAATTTGCAATCATGCAAGGACAGAACGAGGGAAAGACTTAAGCAAAGTAAGTAAAATAAATATCCAGAGATTCTTAAAAATTTTCCGAGCATTATGACCCCATGAGGAATAAGATTAGGGGCAAACCCTGAACGTGATAGTCAGGGAGGTCGCCATCAAGATAGAAGGAACCCATAACATAATGGAGTGGAAAATGAGGATTTTAACGTATAAGATAACCCTAAGTATGGGAGAAGGATGAAATATTTCATACTAAGGAAACAGAAGTCGAGTAAGGAAAGGAGACCCGAGACGGTACTCCTATACGGAAATTCATGGATCTGTCTAAAAAGAACTTAGACTATTATCCCCAACCACCACCTTGAGGAAACAATGCGGTGGGAAATTCTTTCATGACCTTTAAGTCGCTAAGCTCTCAGAGTTCCAAGGAATAGGTTGACCCAGTCGAGGCAAGAGCCTGTCTAAAGGAAATATAGGAATCATTTGAGATTCTAAATGATTGACGAATCATAAAAGACTGTTTTTGTCACTTACCCTCCTAAGAGAGAGACCACCCGCTGGTGAAAGGCCAAGAAAGGCACGGAGCCAGAGGTTATGATAAACTGATTAAAGTCCAGTCAATTGTTTTCGGGAAAGTCATTCCCAAGGATAAGGAGATAGTGTAAAAGTTTTGGAGCTAGAACAAAAATGGACGAATAGGATGAATTATGAATCTAAGATTGTAAAAGTTGTCAAGATTCCTTCTGAGGACACGAATCCAGAATGACGGGATGTTTGAAACCAATGCTTATGTTGTGTTGGTTCATGAAATAATGATAAGAGAAAGGAAAATAAAAAGGAATTGAAGTGGAAAGGAATATAAAGGCAATAGAGTTTGAGGAATGATAAGGGAGTTGGGTATGAGGAAACCCTAAAGACTCGTAGCAATAGAAATAGAAAAGTATGTAATCGTCAGGATGAGGGTGATTCACCATGAGTTAAAATTGATGGTTGAAGGCATAAGAGATACATATATTTTATTCCCTGTAAGTTGGGAGGATTCGAGGAAACCTTGAGATAGTTCGAAGGATAAATAGTGAGACGCTGATAGACTAAGGAGACAAGAAAGTAAGAAATTGGGAAAATTGGATGAAGGAAGTGACCTTCAAGAATGTGAAGTGTAAGACCGGTGGCTTGATACCCAGAAAGGGAGACGTCAGGTATGAAAGATATCCCAGTATTGAGATGACTGTTGAGATAAACAACAAAAGTAAATAAGGAATTATTAAGAAGGAGTTCACGTTGAACACGACCAATATCTTCCAGAACATCCTTGTTATTGTTACCAAATTAGGCAAGAAAAGCGGATAACCGTTGTTATCTTTTGGAGGCCATATTGATTGACCTCATTTTGAATACAGATGTTATTATGAAATTAGGCATATACTATCGAGGTGTGAATGATTGAATAAGACACCCTTATCAGGGATATATGACTTGATTTATCAATGGAAGGATGCATGTACCTTTTTTTAAAGGTGGAATTAAGGATAGAACATCAGTAACTTAAAATGAATCCTAGGGGAATGCATAAAGGTTGGCATTTCACCCTTAATAGGGATAGTATGAGTTTTGACAGTATGAATTGGAAAGGATTAAGGTAATAACAACCTTTAAGGATCAGTGGGGAAATTTTTCAGAAGTATATAGACAATGGTTCTAGTATTAGTAAATGGTATTTGATATGCCCTGTATCTAGGGAATACAGGAGGAACAATTCAAGGATAATCTTAGAGGTTTTACAAGGAGAAAGGTAATATTCAAAATTCTCAAGAATAGAAATATTGATAAAGGAAATATGACGTAATTATAATGAGGCCAAGTGGGGCACGTGTTAAACCACGAGAAAGTATGGATCGAACCAGTAAAGGTCGAAATTGTTCAGGGCAATTAGGACCTAAGATAAAAGATGTTCTAAGTATGATTGAGAGTCAGTCGTGACAATGATTAACCTCTAAAGACTGAGGCATTAACTTATGAAAAAATGGTGATATTTTTTTTACTGATCAAGATTTTAAGGAAAGCATTTTTTTCACATAAGCAGTGATTGAATGAGGTAGAAAATTTAGTTGGATGTGGTTAAAATGACATTGATTGTAAGGAAATTTTACTATCAGGAAAGGCCAAAGAGGTGGCCGACACTTTAAATGTAAGAGGATAATTATAGGCTCTTGTGCCAAAGGAATACAGTGATGATGATTAAAGCTGTAAAGGTTGTATTATGGTGGAAGGTTGACATTCCTTCTGATGACTGTGTAATACCCAACCGTAATAGTAGTTGGTAAAGGTTTAATTCGTGTAATCGCCATGAGCGGGCTATCTATCTCAGAAGGTACTATCTTGAGATTAGCCAGGACCATGTTTCAAAAAGGACTAGACGAACCTTTGAGTTAAGTCTTCTATTGAAGGCATATGATTAAGAATGGTATTAACCTACTATCGTTGCTTTGATTGAAACTCTTCTACAATTTTATCTGCTTCATGTCATGAAAGTACGTCAGGATCTGGAGTGTTCTTCATGAATTATGAATGGTAATTATGTTAACTCCTTAGAAGAATTTGATACGGCAGGTATGGACTCCGTATGGTTAGCTATTAAGATTCCAAGGAAAATGAATGACGACAATAGGTCAGTGGTGGACCATAGTAATGCAGCAACGATTCTTTGAATAATGAGCCGATTACAACCGTGAGAGTTGTAGTGTAATGGATGTTGAGATTGGGTACCCCTAACCGGGTTGTGGTGATGTATAAGTTGTCGTTAAATAGACTGGTTAAGTAGATTATCTACCTATTGAATATTTATTCCTTCTTATCAATAGAGAGTCGTATTACTATACGAGGAAGGTTGCGATGCAAGCATAGAATTCTAGTAACGATGGTGTCTAGAATGAGATCCCAGATTCGATTTTCGATGTTGAGGGAGTTTCAAAGGTGATTATGTATAAGCTCGAGGAAGAGCATGGGTCCATAAAAGGATGGATGGAATAGTAAATATTTAAACATGTGAAATGCGATACGATAATACTTGATATATATACGTAATGTTTTGTTCTCCTATGATAAACCTCTATAGTTCAGAGGTAGATTCCAAGCCAGATATTTTGTGGCAGTATATTTTATATATACAATTATCTTCAGTTCGTCCTTTTCTCTTCTTTTCATTTCATGTAAGCTGAGAAGAACAACCCTTCCAGAAGGGGAGGTATTGCCGAATGACTATCTATCTGTGTGATAGAAGCCTAGTAGGATACCACATGTTGTTTAATTGCTTGTCAAGTACTAAAGGCAGGCCACCTTCTGTACTAACTATGCAATGAAACAAGTGTTCATGATCATAGTGATCTCTCAAAAAATTCCTTTACTCCTATATGATTGATCAAACTTTGGAAAATAGAAACAGCTGAAAAGGGAGTAGTAAAGTTATGGTGGTATTCGGAATGGAAACATGTTCGTGATACTAAGGTTGACGCAATTATTAAAAGGTTATAGAACGCTAACGAGCAAAAGTATAACCAGTATAATATTAGGAACGGAAGGTAGTAGCGATTACGAACTGGAAAAGAATGGGTATTGAGAAGTAAAAGCTCTAATGCTAAAAGCTATAATGAGAGTCTGTGCAATAGACTTGAAAGAATTTGGAATGATCACTTAACACGGATTGAGTTTTCTTACGACAATAGATCATATGTCAGTATTGAGATATCGCCTTATGAGATCCTTGAGGGAAGATAATGTCGATCTCCCTTATGTTAGGATGAAGTTGTAGAGCACAAGATGCTCGGACCCGCAGTAGTCCAAAGGACCAGGGATATAATAGATCTAATCAGAGGACGGCTGGTACTAACCCAAGATGGACATAAGAGGTATGCTGATTTGACTCGAAAGGACAAAGAGTATAAAATAGGGGACCTAGTAATGTTATAGGTATCCCTTGGAAAGGATTGATGAGGTTCGGAAAGAAAGGAAAGCTAAGTTCACAAATTGTTGGACCCTTGGATATATTAAGACGTATTGGGAAGATAGCATATGAGCTAGCCCTACCCCC
The DNA here is from genome assembly GCF_009905375.1 of Apium graveolens. Taxonomy (NCBI): domain Eukaryota; kingdom Viridiplantae; phylum Streptophyta; class Magnoliopsida; order Apiales; family Apiaceae; genus Apium; species Apium graveolens. The sequence continues at coordinate 20,530,014 of NC_133655.1, read as the reverse complement.
GAACATGTAGTAAGTTCATAACGTGTTCCACATATCAATGTTAAGGAAGTGTAATTCGGGTGCCAGACAAATAGGGGCATATGAGTGCATAGACATGCAACCAGACGTAACCTACATGGAGCAACCAGGAAGGGTTATAGATCAAAAATGGACAAATGCTTAGGAGAAGAGTTATCAAACTAGTCAGAGTTTGATGGTAGAACCACAATGTGGGAAAATTACGTAAGAGTTAGAAAGTGCAATGCTAAGAAAGTATCCCTACTCATTTTCTATCTGATTCTGGGACGGAATCCTTTTAAGGAGGGGAGACTGTAATAGCCCCAATTTTTGGAATTTTGAAACCCTTATGAATAGTGTTTTGCTGAATAAGAAAACTTTTCATGCCACACTATGTAGGGGTTCTTTTATTGATCTTCTAGGATATTATTAGTACTCTATGTGGTATATAAGTGTATGTAAAGATCGTCAGAATCCAATTCCGAACACTTTGATTTTTCCCGGAAATCCACTAGATACGGAAAGAATTGAGTATAAGGTAACAGAATAAAAATGATTTAAATTAAAGGACTATAAGAGAGGATCATAAAAGGATTATAATGTATTGAGAAAGGTTAAGGAAACCCAAGTAATAAGATCCCGGGTATGATCCCTCAAACGAGAAACGAGAACGAAAGTTAAGCGAACCGTATAACAGATCAGCGGTCATTAGGCAAACAATTAGGAAGTTAATCAAGGAGGTTAGGGATGATGAGGTCATCCAACCAATAAGAAGAGGGCAAGTAAGGGATGATGACATCACAAGGTGACATAAGCATGACATAGGGGGGGAAGGAGGTGTGGATGAATGATAACCACACAAAGTTCAAGGTTAATAAGGTAATTAACCAAAATCTAATCAAAAACAACCAAGCTAAGCTAAACAAATTACAAACACAAAATCATTTCATTTCTTCAACCATTTGCTCTCGGCTTTTTCCTTATTTCAAGAGAAGAATTTTCAAAAATCAAGATCCAACCATTGTTAAATCACAAGGTAATTATCCAAGGTCCCTTATGATTAGTTATGGCTATCCTAGAAGTTTGAGCCTCCAATTATTCATGATTCTCTTCCAATAAATCAATGAAGAAGATAATGAATAGTGTTTTCAAGATTTCTAACTTGGTTTTCTTTGTTTTTCCTTTATGATACAAGCATTCCTAAGCTATCTCAAGGCTTCTTAAGGCTTCCTAGCTACTCTAATCACTTCAAGGAAGGTATAACATCTCCAAACCTTAACCTTACTTTGAATATTAGGATGGTTTTGATTGTTATGGTAAAAGAGAAGCTTGATGCTTGTATGTTTAGAGTTTGGGTTGGAGTTGTAGTAATTTGGATGTTAAAATCTTGTTAATTAGTTAAAGAACTTAAGTAAACTTTTAGTTCATGATTGGGAATAAGTATAAATTGTTAATGTTGAGTTGTTGGGGCTGTTATGATGTAGTATGGATGGAGTTTTGATTGGGTTGTGATTGTGGATTGATTGTGGGTTGAATTGGAGTGTTTTAAATTTGGGAAATCGCGTAAACATAGTCGTCGTAATGTCCGATTTACTTTAGGCTGTTTTGTTCTTAACATTAGGACCCGAGAACTCCCTACTAGGTTTTGACCATTGCCATGATTAGATAGTTCATGTTGCGAGATTTGTTTTGATATGTGGTTCGTTTGATTCCGATGTACGGTTTAGGAGAAACGGCTGTTTTAAGTAACGACGTTTCGCGAACGAACCATTACCCCTCGCCTTATTTTGAAACATAGGTTAAAGATCTTAAAGGACTAATTGGAGTATGAAACATTTATGTAAAGTGTAATAGGCAGTTGGTAAGACACTTGCGAAAGAATCGCCTTAAAACCCTTAATGGTTAATTTATTAAAAATGGTGGAGCTGAGGGTACTCGGGCGACTTAAGTAAATCGTTAAGCGCGAAAGCGAACGTTAGGACTCTAAATGGTTAAAGTCTAGTTTCTTAAGCGACCGGGGTTTAATTCCGACTTATGTTGTTTTTCATAGGTTATCGGACCCACTCTAAGCTTAAGTCTATCCGGGAGCACTCAGGCAAGTTTTCTACCCGTATAACTGTTGTTGTGATGTATATGTGTATATGCATGATCTTGTGATAAATGCATATTTGATTATTAGCAAATTCTTGCGATATATTGTAGCATGTGATATGGTATATATGCATGCCTGTTTCGTATTCTTGATTTATATATCTGTTGGTTCAAATGCTTATTAGTCGCATAATACCTATGCTAGAGATAAGCGGTATTTGAGTTTACCCTTAATATAGGGGATCAAAAGGTGAACTTTTTCTAAAACCGGGAGGCGAGGCTCCCGAGTAATATATATATATATATATATGAATAGTTTTTAAAACTATTAATTGAATAAGGTTTATTCGATAACTTTATATTATTTAATGAATATTACTTAAAAATTCATTCGAGGACTTATGACTCACTTTATATTATTTAAGGAATATTACTTGAATATTCATTCGAGGACTTATGACTCACTTTATATTATTTAATGAATATTACTTGAATATTCATTCGAGGACAAATGACTCTGCTTATATTATTTAATTGAATATTATTTGAATATTTATATGAGGACCTATGACTCCGATTATTTTTTGAAATGTATTCTTTATTTTACTAAAGAATAAGGTGTCGATAATCAAACTTATTTTTGATTATTCAAATAAAGATAATACTTTCGTATAAGTATATCTTTGGTTATTTAATACTCATTTCAAGTATAAGTTTTACAACTTCTACTTCAATTATTTGTATAAAGATTATTCTTTATGGGAATATTATTTAAATAATAATATTCAGATATTTTCTAATATATTGGGACTGATTTACTTTATTAAATCAGCATTACTCCAAACACTCTTTAAAGTGTTTTCGAGTCTTTAAAATGATTTTTAAAAGTTAGAGCGGATCCCAAAACTCATTTTTATATTTAAGATCTTCCTTTAAAAGGGGATTTAAATACTCGCTCAAAACCAGAGGGATCCGGCTCTGTGGTGTATTTTATATTCGCAACAAGGTTGCGGTTTTGGTAAATGAATTGATTACTTACCCAACGTTCGGGAAGTAAGTCCATCTATCGAGTCGGCATAAGCAACATGGGCTCAGTGGGCGTCCATGATAGTGTAAGTGGCTCAGTGGGAGTCCATCAAATGCGTAAGTGGCTGAGTGGCAGTCCGGTATAAGGTCCTATTGCGACCAGGGTGATGACCAGTGGGGAATTCGTCCATCTACTAGTAGAAAAGGTTACTTATTGGTATCTTTGCTTGATCAGCAAGATATCGGGTTTATGCCACAATTCTTTTCCTTCCAAAAATTTATTGGATGTTACAAACTCTTCATACTTTACATGACAGAGGTTTTCAGGAAATGTATAGAGAAGATGTATATATGGATATATATATATATATATTGGAACTTAATGAAGTATATCATAACTTCATATCCTTCAATAATACTCCAAAGATTTAATCTATTCAAATCTTGTCTTGTAGTCTCATCTATGTGATGAACTGTTGAAAGCTCATTATAACTTGAATGGTGGTAGTTCAAGTCGTATTCGGAAAAGATATAAGCATATTGGAGTATCTTGTAACTTCATCTTTTAAACTTATATCTAGTTAATAATTGTCTTATGAATGACAAAGATTTTCAGAAAAAAATGTTGAGACAGGGTTAGATATATGAGATCACCTTGCAACGATATTTTTATACAGTTATAAACGGGAACTCTGCGTATATTATACATGTCAGAGGATTTCAAAGATTGTGAAAAGTATATATGTATATATACTGAATATTTTGCGACTTGGTCGCGTTAAGATATCAGCTTGGTTCATTCCTTCTTGACCAAGACTTTCATGAGTACTATGAGAATGCTCATATATTGTTAATCATTATACATATTATTTTGGTGGGCTTGTTGTTCACCCTTGCTTTCTTCTTTCATCACACAACAATAGATAGAAAAGATGAACAGGACCAAGCTTCCAATTCGCAAGCGGTTAAAAAATGTTCCGCAGTTTTCCGGAAGCGTTGATGCCGCCGTAGCTGAGGTAGGAGCTACCAATAGGCTAGGTTTTCAACTATTGATGAACCAGATTTATGTATATTTATCAATTGTAATAATGGAAAAGAAATGTAAATCTATTCAGAAACCCTTTTTAGGTGTATTGGCATATAATTTTGGAATAAAATGACTCGTGTTATTTTTGGATATTCATCTCTGAGACTATAACTTGTGGTGTGTGTGTTTATTGTGGGGTCACAGTACAGAGTAGTTGATTGTTTATTAAGATTGGGTGTTATTAAGGGAAATGGAACTCGTGACAACCCGGATCCCCGACCCCGGATTTGGGGGTGTTACAAAAGGAGGAAAGTCAAGGACAGTTGCTCTTAAGGGTGATGAGGAATCTCCCAAAGCAGCTACCTTAAGGAAAGGCAACAGAAAAGCTCTCATCACAAAGTCTGATACTGAGTCATCAGGTTCTGATAGTGATGATGACTCAGAAACTGAAAGCTTACCTGAGATGGATGCAGATGAAGAGATGATGAAGTTGTGTGCTCTTATCGTAAAAGGAATCACAAGGATTGCATACAAAAAATTCAGGAAGGGAAAGAAATTTTTCAGGAAAGGTGCAAGTTTTGATAAGAAGAATTTCAGAAAATCTGAAGACAAAGGAGGAAAGTTTGACAAAGAAGATTACTCAAATGTCAAATGCTACAACTGTGGTGAGAAAGGCCACATATCTGCTGATTGCAAGAAAGTGAAGAGTAACAAAGGCAAGGCTCTTGTCACAAAGAAGAAAAGCTGGATAAACACTTCAGATTCTGAAAGTGAGGAGAACTATGTCTTGATGGCAAATGCTGATAGCAGTTCTGATGCTGTTGAGTTAAAGGTACCTCAAACTACTTATGCCTTTCATACTGATGATATTAATGAGTTGAGAATATATCTTAAAACTATGTTCATTAGTTATAGAGATCAAACTTTAACATGTGAAAGATTAACTTCTGAAAATCTTGCTTATAAGAAGAGGAATGATTATTTAGGAAAAGAGTTAGTCATGTTCCATCAAACTCAGAAAGATAGAGATGATGCCTTTTATGTTAGGGATGAAATACTTAAAATAAATGAATCTCTAAAAACTGAGTTAGAAAAGGAAAAAGAGATTATCAGGACTTGGACTAACTCTGGCAGAACAACTCAGAATTTGTTAAGTAGTGGAAACCGGAAAGAAGGCTTAGGTTATGGAGATGATAAGAATGATAAGGGAACTGTAGAGATTAAGCCTATAGTTGTTAAATAAAAGCCAAAGGTAAAACCTGTTAAGTTTGTAGCTTTAAAGTCTGATACTGAAAAATCAGAAGTTAAAGAGAAATTAACTTCTGACAAACTAAAACAGGAAAAGCCAACTGAAGTTAACATGGGCTTAATGACTAAGAAGCAGCTTAAGCATAAGCTAAAAGATGTTAAGAATGTAAACAGGATAAAGCCACCTAGGAAAAATAGGAATGGAAAGGAAGGTGTGAATAAAAGCAATGATTATAAGCCTGTTCCTAATGCTCTTAGAAAAATATGTCATAACTGTGGAAATTCTAACCATCTGGCTTCTTTTTGCAGGAAGAATAAGAACATAAACTCCTTACCTTCAAAGTCAGGAGTTAAGAGTCAGTCTGTTAGATATAGGCCACAAAATCCTTATTTTCAATGTGGTAGTTTATGGCATTCCATTTATACTTTTAAGGAATATCATAGTTTGTACTATGATTATTATCAAATAAAACCTTCTTTAAAGAAAGTTAGCATTGTTCCTTCTAGTGTAAGTTCTGATACAAAGTCTGATAGTGTAAATACTGATAAGAAAAATGTTAACATAAACTCTGATGCTAAATCCGCTGCAAATGTTAACAAACTTAATAAGGCCAAAGGATCCAAGCAAGTCCGGGTCCTTAAAATTAATCACTAGTGGTCTTTGTGATTGCAGGGTAACAGGAAAAACATCCTAGTTCTGGACAGTGTATGTTCAGGACATATGACTGGAAATAAATCCCTGCTATCAGACTTTGTGGAGAAAGCTGGCCCAAGTGTTTTTTATGGAGATGGCAATATGGGAAAAACTTTGGGATATGGCAATATCAATCTGGGGAATGTCATCATTGAAAAAGGAGCTCTGGTCTCAGGACTTAAACACAATCTGCTCAGTGTTAGTCAAATCTGTGACAGAGGTTATCATGTGGATTTCTTTGAAGAACACTGTGAAGTTGTAAGCAAATCTACAGGCAAAGTTGTTCTGAAAGGATACAGGCATGGTAACATTTATGAAGCTAAGCTTTCAACAAGTACTGATGGTTCTGCAATCTTTCTGTTGAGTAGAGCATCAATTGAAGAAAGCTGGAATTGGCACAAGAAACTCTCACATTTAAATTTTAACAATATAAATGAACTAGTCAAGAAAGATCTTGTGAGAGGATTGCTAAAATCAGTATTTGCTCCTGATGGCCTTTGTGATTCATGTCAGAAGGCAAAACAAAGAAAATCTTCCTTCAAAAGCAAGACTGGATCATCAATTCTAAAGCCTTATCACCTACTACATGTTGATCTATTTGGTCCAGTGATTGTCATGACTATTGCAAAGAAGAAATATGCTATGGTCATAGTGGATGAGTTCACCAGATACACATGGGTGTATTTCTTGCACACAAAAAGTGAAACTGTATCTATTTTAATTGATCATGTCAAGCAACTGGATAAATTGGTCAAAGATTCTGTGAAGATCATAAGAAGTGATAATGACACTGAGTTCAAGAATTTGATCATGGAAGAGTTCTGCAAAAACCATGGAATAAAGCAGGAATTTTCTGCTCCTAGAACTCCATAACAAAATGGAGTTGTTGAAAGAAAGAATAGAACACTTATTGAAGCTGCACGAACTATGCTTGTTGAAGCAAAGCTACCAACCTATTTTTGTGCTGAAGCTATGCAAGCTGCTTATTTTACTCAGAATGCAACACTCATTAACAAGCATGGAAAAACACCATATGAGATGGTGAATAAAAAGAAGCCAAATCTGAAGTATTTTCATGTATTTGGATGCAAGTGTTTTGTTCTTAAGACTCATCCTGAACAGCTATCCAAATTTGATCTAAAAGCTGATGAAGGAATTTTTGTTGGATATCCACTTTCCACAAAAGCCTTCAGAGTCTACAATTTAAGAACAATGGTAGTCATGGAATATATCAATGTCTCTTTTGATGATAAGAAGATTACTGGACTTGAAGATTTCAATGATCATGATCAGCTGAGATTTGAAAATGAAGTTTTAAATTCTGATACTGTAAATCCTGACAGTCTAAAGCAGAGGGAGCATACTGAAGATACAACCACATCTCAAGAAGCATCAGAACCTACAACTGGCTCTTCAAGTTCTGATTCATCAAGTTCTGATGAGCCAAGTTCTGATAATTTCTGGAAACTCAAATTCTGAAGGATCCAACTCAGAGAGCATAATTTCAGGGGGAGCATCAGAAAATGTTGATGAAGACAGCATGGATCATTGGGGAGCATCCAGTTCTAGAGAAAATCTTCCATCTGCAAGGAAGTGGACTAAATCACATACACCTGACTTAATTATTGGAAATCATGATGCAGGTTTCAAAACTAGAACAGCTACATCAAATGAATGTCTCTATAATTCTTTTCTTTCTCAGATTGAACCAAAGAAAGTGGAAGAAGCTCTTCAAGATGTTGATTGGGTGCAAGCAATGCAGGAAGAGTTAAATGAATTTGAAAGAAATAAAGTCTGGACCCTACTGCCAAGACCAAAGAACAGATCTGTTGTTGGTACAAAGTGGGTGTTCAGAAACAAAACTGATAGTGATGGCATAATTACAAGGAATAAAGCAAGGCTGGTTGCAAAAGGATATTCTCAACAGGAGGGAATTGATTATGATGAAACATTTGCATTAGTTGCTAGATTGGAAGCCATAAGGATATTTTTGGCTTATACTGCTCACTTACACTGAGAAGCCACTGTAAAATAGAATTTCAAAAAATGCATAAAATGAGCACAAAACAGTTGAGGTGGACTCATGCATGAACTCATTCTATAGTAGACTTCAAAATAATGACAGATTTTGAGCAAAGTTCTTAGTTATGCTTTATTTCTAAGATGTACTGAAGTGAATCAGACTTTAATCTTTATTTGATATTTAGCTTACTGCACACACATACCCTCCATATGAATAATGAAAATTACTGTGGTGATAAATGTTATTTTAGATGAACAGATTAAGTGTCAGTTGCATAAATTCCGAGGACAAGTTATGATGGAAATTCTGATGATTAAGTTCTGAAGAAACGAAATCAGTATTTGTGTGAAGCATTATAGAAATAAACATTCACTTTTCGAGTTAAGGAGTCATGTTTTGATGACTGTTAAGTTCTGATATAAGTCTAAGTTCTAATATTAAATCCTGATTCTTTACTTGACTTATTTGTGGTTAAATCTGAAACAGTCATATTTAAATCAGAATATGTTTGGGTGAATTATAAATAGTCAACATAATTTAGGTTAGTGGTACTCGTATATGCACAGTAATTTTTTACTTGTTTCGTGTGCTCATTAACTCCTGTTTTAAGCTTCCAATGGCTGTCATTATTGCTCATCGGTCTAGGGAGACGAGGCTTTAATTCTTTTTCACATTCCATACATCCCTTGGTCTTCCCTTGTCTCTATATAACTGACCAAACATCCTTCAGTAAAAATCAATTCTTTCTTCTCTCAAACAATGGCTCAGTTTGGTTGGTTTTACAACTATGGCACCGAAACTGTGCATATTTTTCAAAATGGAATTCCGACTGCATATCCCATCAACAACATTCCGTCTAATCTCTGGGTTCAATTTCCAGAGATTATTAAAAATGACTTGTTGACTGTCCAACAAAATCTTCATCTCCGTTCTCTCCGTCAGCAAGAACGGATCATCCGTCTTGCAGTGCTCTTCGTCAGCAGCAGAAGGAGTTAGTCGTTAGTCTTCTTAGACTAGGACTAAAGTTGTTGATGTTAGGAATCGTAGATTAAGACTGTCTTGCAACTTTTACATGCAATTGCTAAATTTCATCGAATGTATTTGTTTAATATATTAATGAAATTTTACTTTATTGCAAGATTTTATCTCTGAGTCGTTTCATATTCTGATGACCTTTTAAATCCTGATAATAATCAAGTTCTGATGCTGACGTGGCAGTATTTATTTACTTGGTTTATTTTTGGTCATTACCTCACTGGTCATATTTTTTTTAGAATATTGGTAAAGCAGTAATAATCATTTATTTAGTGGGAACAGTTTTTTTTAAGATAACAAAAACTGAACGTCCTTGATTAATGGGATTACTAGGTAAGTGGAACGGTTTTTCCCCTTGAAAACTGCATGTGATAAGTAATGATTACTGAATACCCGTGCCCATTAATTATCCTTTACTGCTGCATGTTTGACAGGTGTCTCAACGGCTATTTTTTACCATGTATAAGTAAAAGAGAGAAAAGATTGTAAAATCTTTTATTCACTTTTATACTCTATCTCTCTCTTTATACTCTTATACTCTCACTATTTTCTAACGCTTTATCATATAGACATTTTATCAAACACCTTACAGGCAACCTTATTTCTCACTTATTTCTCATGGCACCCAAGGATTTGATTGTAAATGGAGCCAAGTTCGTACCAAACAACTATGCTGCAATCTTGAACAAGGCTGAAGCTCCATCTGATTTGCACTTTGTGTAAGATTTTTTAGCAAATAGTGAGATTGGGTATGCTTTGACCCAACCTCACACTATCTCAAGCCAACAAGTTCTGACGTTTTGGCGAACTGGGATTTTTGATGATGGTGGTGCTACTGGTACTCCAAGCATCGTATTTGAAGTCAATGATGTTGAGCATGTGGTTACTCCTGGAGCAGTTCACAAAGCTCTCCAATTACCAGAAGGCTGTACTTTTTTAACAGTGGAGGACCCTGTTCTACAGCAGCTCATGGCCAGTTTGGGCTATGAGAAAAGTTTGGGAAAGCTTGGACAGTTGAAAAGGGCAAATATCAGGAAGGAATGGAGCTTTTTCTTCGATTGTATCACTAAGGCATTCGCCAATAAGTGATCCAACTTTGATGCCATTCCCATTATGAGTCAGCAAATCGGGTATGCTCTTATTCATCAAACTCACTTTGATTTTGCAAGTGTTGTGCTAGGATTCATAGGGGATATGATGACAGAGGATAGGAATGTATTATACTTTGCTAGATTCTGTCAGCTTATATATAATTTTTGTTGTGCTGATGAACCCCAACCTACCACTGATTTAATTCCACCCTTTAAGCTTGCAAAAAGGGCTTTTAATGATTTATTAAATGCTGACATTAAGAAGAAAGTGGTTAGACCCTTATAGATACCTCAGTCTGTAAAACAGATTCTTGTAAATGCTGATCCTCAAACCTACACATATGTTTACCCTGATGTTCAACCCACCAGCACATCCCAGCCACCACACCAACCATCAGAACATACCACACCTACACCTCAAACTTCTTAACCTCAATCTGCTTAACCCTCCATCGGGACATATATTAAACCATCACAGACATCTCAACCTTCACCATCAGCACATCCTGTGAGGCCTTCATCTTCCAAACCTAAGAGGACAAAGACTGTACCTTAGACACAACAGAAGAGAAGGAGGATTGTTCTGAGGGATGAGTCAGACAGTGAGGAACATGTTCCATTATCAGAACCTGTTGTTGTAGAAGCTGAGAAGGTCTCTTCTCAGAAGGATGCTGAAATTGGGACTTCTAGGCCCCTAAAAAGGCTTAGAAAGCTAAACTCTGATGAAGCTCCCAAAGTCTCTCCATCTGCAAAGAGACATAAAAAGCAAAGAGCTAGGAGGGCTGTCAGTGTATCATCACATTCTGAAGAAACTCTGGAAGAAGCAGCTAAGGAAGGGGGTCAGGAATCTCTGATCCCAACGGCACCAATTGTTGATTTACTTCCTTTAGCACAACCAGAAACTACTCAAGACAGACTGCCTACTCCTCCTGTGTCTCCTGTAAATGAACCAGTATATGTTGAAGACCCAGGCACAAGTACTGAGACTGATATTCACAACCTGATTGTGCCTGAGATTTTGTACTTGGAAGCTCCACCAGCTCAAATCACTCCACAAACAACCCCAATTCTGGATACTGATTTTAATGAAGATATTCCTACTACACCTATTCTGAATCTGGATGATGAAAATCAGGTTTTAGGTGGGCATCAAGATTTGGCTGTTGATCAGAACTTAGTTGGAGATCAGCACTTAGAGGATGATGTTGAAGCATCAATAGCCACTCATACTATTCTTTTATCATAGGAAGGTGATGATGTTGATTCTATAAGTTCTGATGATGCTAATAATGAAGTTACTGGTGAAGCTGCTGCCAATTTAGATGTTGATACAACTGGTCCATCAGGACATGTACCTCAACAAACTGTTCATAAAGCTGATTTAGTCAAGAAGTTTGTTACAGGGGAAGCACCAGTATCTTGGAGTGAAACTCCTAGAGGAAAGTAGTAGACTAAAGAATGGAACTCAGTTAGTTTTTTTCCTTCTGAAAAGATTCTTGTTGAGCATCTTGCAAAAGCTGATGAAATGCTGAGAGTTACTGCATTGAGTCCAAGACACCTTCAAGGTCAACACTCAATAACTCATGACAAGGTGAATAAAATTCAAGAAAACTTGATCCAGCAAGATATGAATTTGAAACATGAAAAGAACAGATTTTTCAAGCCTACCTTTGACAGAATTGCCTACATTGAGAAAACCCAAGAGAAGCAACAGTCTCAGATTGATGAAATTTTGAAGAATCAAGCTTCTCAACAAAATCAACTCAATGAGATCCAATCCTCAGTGGAATTGCTTGTCTCTCTTCTTTTACATACTGATGCCAAAAAGGGGGAGAAAGTAATTAAGTCCAAATGCAAACCTATCAAGACACTCAAGGGAAAGGATGATGAAAAAGATGACCAGGGAAACTCTGGAATGGGTGGAGGTCATGGTCAAGGTAAAGGTCTTTCATCAAGTAGAACTGGAACTACAAGTCAAAGAACAAGTTCTGATACTGGAAGAAGAATAACTTCTGATACTGGTAAAAGGATAAGTTCTGATGAACATCTGGAACTTGATGAGGTGATTTCAAGACAGTTATTTCTGAAAGAAAATCCAGGAATGGACTTTGAGAGTCTAAAGGAAGAAGAAGCTAGACTTAAGTTAGAAAAAGTCAACTCCAAATCTGAAGCTTCTGTTGTTGAAAAGAAACTTCCTAAGGCTAAAGACATTATGATAAAAGAAAGGATAAATCCTGAGGCAACTAAGGCCAAATCACAAATGAAGATAGATCCAAGGTCCAAGGGCAAAGAAAAAGTTGGTGAACCTGTAAAGGTTTATGTGCCTGCTATGGATGAGGAAATATCTGATGAAGATGCTAATCTTACTCTGATTTCAAAGAAGATTTCTCAAACAACCTCTGACATGGCTCAAGTTGTTCAGAGTCAAGATATAGTAAGTTCTGATATGACACTAAAGCAAGCAACCTCTGACATAGCTCAAGTTGGCTTGATATCAGAAAATAAGGAAAAAGAAACATCTGACATTGCTCATGTTAAACCTTCAAAGTTACTCCTACCATGATTCACCAAAGCCAAGCAAACTCAACCTTTGAAGACTGCAGCAAGTGGTTTTGAAGCAAGAGTTATTACAGGAAAGGAAGCAAGAGATAAATCTGGATTGGGTAGTGCTGATGAAAGAAGAGTACAAAACACAACCAATGATCCAACTTCATTGAGTGAACCAGGTGTTGGAGCAACTCCTGAAAGATTGAATCAGCTTGAATCTGTACAGATGGTTTACCATACATTCTTGAAAGAACACATCTTGTTATATTTCATGACAGATGGAAGGGTATACCACATTAGGCAGAATGCTATACCACTGAAGTATTATGAGGAACTAGAATATGTTTTATTTTTACTTCAAGTGAAGAACAGATTAACAGATGGTGCTGCAAGTTATTTGAAGACTCAAATTCAGAGACAGAAGAAGCTTTATTCTGTAAAGTCTGACATCACATACTGTCCCAAGTACAGAGATCACAAAGGTGATATTGTCGAGATGAAGCCTAACTCTGCTAAGATTATAACTACTTTTCTGGGTTATAAGGCTGTGGAATTCAATCTTGAGTCTGACAAGGCATATTTGATCAGACTAGATCAGGACATAAGAAAAGCTAGAATAAATGATCTCAGGGCTGCTATCTTTCAAATTGGTGAAGATATAGTTGAATTGAAGAATGCTAAAAGGAGGATGATTGATGAACTTAAATATGCTGAGAGATGTTTGTTAAAGAACTATCTCAGAACAACTCCTGATATCAAAGAGATCGGTAATTGAAGCCAAGTCAAAGATCTACAACTGCTTAAATTCTGACGTGTATACAGACTGAAGCTATTATCAGAAGTTAAAGATGGTAAAGCTTTAAGGACTGTAAGTTGTAGTTATCTAGTCAAATTCTCATGTATTTGTACTTAATATTTTTGACATCATCAAATATCTGTTAAACTTGTATATTATGCTAATTTACAAGTTGGGGGAGATTGTTAGATATATTTGATAATGTCATGTCTAATATGATTTGTGTTTAGTTTTCATATCTTACTTAAACAGGACAAATCAGTACTTAACTGGAAATCAACACTTATACTGAAGTCAGAACTTAAGTTGTCAGAACTTAAGTTATCAGGAGATATTTATCAGAAGATAATATCAGGACTTAAGGAGACTTTCAGATAAGGAAGACGGCTGATTGAAAGGAAAGAAGATCAAGACAAATGCTAGAAGAGATATGCATGAAGAAGGAATTCTATGAAGAATAGAATACTTGGAAGAAAAGATAACTAATTGATATATTTTAGGAAGCAGAATTATATTCCATATCAATTAGAGATTATCTTGTAACTGTGTAGTATATAAATACAGACATAGGATTTACACTATATGTGTTATCATTATCGAGAATAATATTCATTGTAACCCTAGCAGCTCTCATGATAATTTATTCATCACTGAGAGAGGACAGTTTCATATTGTAACAGAGTTTAATAAAGTTTGTTTTCTGTTACTTGTGTTCTTTTAATTCGATTTGATTGTGATAAACACTGTATTCAACCCCCTTCTACAGTGTGTGAGACCTAACATAGTGTAAACCCTAAGCTGTGTTTATATAATACACAGTTACAAGATATATTCTAATTGATATGGAATATAATTCTGTCTCCTAAAATGTATCAATCAGATATCTTCTAAAAGTCTTCTAGTCCTCTAACTCTTCATGCATATCTACTTTTGTCTTAGTCCAGATCTTCTCCTTTAAATCAGCCGCATTCCTTATCTGAAAATCTTCCCGCACTTAAGTACTGATATGTATCTTCTGACACCTTAAGTTCTGATATTAAGTTCTGACTTCAGTAAGTTCAGATTTCAGTAAATCCTGATATGTCCTGTTGTTAAGTTCTGAAAACTAAACACAAATCATATTAGACATGACATCTCAAATATATCTAACAGATAGAACCAGCTGGTAGAGAGTGTAACCAGCTTTTAGCCTTGTCCCTCAGAGAGAATGGAAAAAGCCTCATCTTTATAGCATCTTTAGAAACATTGTTGAACTTGAAAGTGTCACATATCTCGATGAAATCTCTAATGTGCATATTTGGGTCTTCCGTTGGAGAACCCCCAAACTGGACTGAATTTTGTACCATCTGAATTATGCCAGGCTTGATCTCAAAGGTATTAACTGCGATCGCTGGCCTAGAAATGTTAGATTGAATGTCATTGATCTTGGGTTGAGAACAATCCATCAACGCTTGTTATTCCTAGTGGACTAACAATGAGATTTACAGAAGGGGGGTTGAATGTAAATCTCAAAACTTTTTCAAGTTTTGAGCAGTTTTAAAGGCTTTGTGTTCAAGATAAACAAGTGTGTGAATTGCTTTAAGCTAATACAGACAGATATATATTCAAGCACTAATGTAAAGAACACAACAGACCTTAAAAACTTTTCTGGTGGATTGTTGTTCCACCAGAGATGGTATTTCAGAAAATCTGTGATTCAAGATGTTGATCACAGCTGCATCCTAGTACAAACTAGATAATTTTTCTCTCAAGATTTTTCTAAACAGCACAGGAAAAATTCTTATCTAATTACTAGCTGCTACTTGGTTTATATATCACCAAGTGTACAAGTGAAGACAAAGATAAAAATACAATAATAAAATAAGTTCTCCACTTGTTTCTTCTCCATATCACTCAAGTACTTTGTTGACTATTGCCTCTTTGTACTAGAGTAGAACGGCTGCTTTTTCTGATGTTCCTGAAATTAGGCTTCCACATTTCAGTTATCTCTGTCAACCCATGTGCCTCTGTCTGCTGTTACAACTACCACTTATCAACTGCTATTTAACAGAACATCCGTTGAAGCCTTCATCCGTTGATGGCTTTATCCGTTGATGTGTTAGCAGTTGAAGCTCTATCCGTTGAAGCTTTAGAGACATCCGTTGAAGATTTGTTTCTCATCCGTTGAAGGTCTTTAAAATATCCGTTGATACCACTTCATTTATACAAAATTACAAGGCATGAAATATTTACAATTGGCCTTCCTATTTGCATATCTTCTAGTAGTCAACATGACTTATATTTTCTCTCAACTTCTAAGAATTATATCTTAAATACAGAGACTGAAATGTGCTACAACATTAGACTTATTTCTAAGTAAAGCTGCACCATCAACGGATAGCCAAAGTGGTCTTATCCGTTGAGGCTACAAACACTAAACTTCTACTTAAGTGTTTTGTTAAACATATCATCAAACTAATGCACATATATTTCTAACAATCTCCCCCTATTTATGTCTATAAGAATTGTAGACATAAATTCAGGGTTAACTTGATGATAACAAAACACTTAACAGATATATGAATTTGAAACTAAGTAGAAATTTAAAAGTGCTGCAAAAGTGTATGTACTAGGAGGTAATTGAAGATTTACAGAATTTCCAAGGGTGCTCCTCTAGTCTGAGCAAATCATCTTTTTCTTCTTTGTTCCCTTGTTTTCTTTCCTAGCCCTTTGTCATTTTCCTCAATTTGGAGTTGGAGTTGTCTTTAGAATTCAGCTTCATCTTCATCACTGATATCCAACTTAGATTGCATTTCCTTGAGAGTTTCATTGCTGGCAATCTTGAGTTGGTCTTCAAGTCTGAAAAATCTTCTGACTCCTTTATCATCTCTAAATTCCATCAACCAATGAGGTGATTTGTGGATTGTAATTCCCCTTTCTTGAATGAGTAAAGTTCTGGGCAAAGCATTGGGCTCCCTCCAAGTTTTCCTTATGTTGGCAATCTTGTTGAGAATTTCAGTCTTGGCAGTCCTGGTAAAGCCAGAATCCTTTTGTATGGCTGAAAAGACTCTGATCAAGGTAGAGTAGCCTTCATTCAGAATCCTGTAGAGAGGCCATGTTCTTTCCCCAGCTCCTTTGTATTTGAACACCAATCTCTCTGGTAGCTGTCTGTAGGCAGCTATTCCCCTTACATCCTCCAGCTCATCCAGATAGAGTTCAATGTCTGAAATTTCTTTTATGTCACAGATGTGAACATAATCATCTTTAGAAATGGGTGGCATAGGCTTAGGTTTTTGTTTTTGAGTGAATTTCTTAGAGGTTAGGGGAGGTGTAGATTTGGATTTTCTTTTCTGTTTCTTTGGTAGTGGAAGAGTGGTTAAAAAGGTAGGCAATTTGATGGTGTCCCAATCAATAGGTTCCTCTTTTGGGATGATTAGTTCACCATGGATGTTTATAGTGGGATCAGCAACACAAGGTTCAGGTATGGAAGGTAGTGGTTTAGATATTGACTTAGTTTCTTCAGTGTTATCTTCACTTCTTCTATGTGCCTTGGCCTTTCTTCTGTTTCCCTTCTGCCATTCCTCTCTTTCCTCCATACTCTCACCAAATATACTCCCAAAAACCTCATCTAGGTTTGCAATCTTGTCTTCACCCCTGACTTCAATTCCTTTCTCTCCTTCAACTTGACTTGACTTTAGCTGTTGTTCAAGCTTTGCTTGTGCTCTTTTGTCAGCCTTGAGTTTTTCAGCTTCTTTCTTCAACCTTTTGGTTTCTTCCCTCTTGGCCTTTGGAAATTTGGGATGTCCTTGCATCACACAGATACTCTTTCCCTCTCTAAAGATAATGGCCATTTTCATTCTTTCAACTATGTCCTTGGTCTCCTTAAGCTTTTTGATGTTAGCACCCAAAACTTTGTCTTCATCAGGCTTTGGAAGAGGAAAGTCCACTTCTTTCATCTGAGCAAAGTCTAGGGGGTTCTTTGTGGAGTCCTTGATGGATCTAGTGTTGGGCTTGAGAACTATAGGTTTTAGATTCTTGAAAGAAGTCTCTCCAACCTTATTCCTCCTTTCTGGCTTGTGCTCCATAATGATTGGTTCAACCTTTGTGCTATGTTTCACAGATATTGATTTATCTTGTGTTGAGCAAAACATTTGTTGCACCCTTTCATCAATTCTCCTCCTTTGCTCTTTCACTTGAATTTCAGCTGCTGCTAGCTGGATTAAGTCAATTCCATCAGGCTTTCCTTTGATTTGCATAATTGGAGAAGTAGTGATGGCAGGAACTAGCACTTTAGATATCTGGATTTTTGTAGATGGCTCTCCTTCCCCTTCCCTTTTTCTCTCCCCCTTTTTGTTATTGTTAGGGCGAAAACACGCGCTAATATTCACGCAAGTATACGCGTTCGCAAGTAATATAGAATATTTTCTAGTTCGTTCCCTCAGAGACTCAGACTAAATTATTGTCTAATTAAACTCACTCACCAATGTATGATTACTTCTCAATGTTAAGATAATAACACTTAAAATTGTTGATTAAATATTAACTATAATTAACTACTTAATTAACCATTTAACTAACACTTCAATTTATCAATAATAAAACACTCATGAGATCACAACTTCATTATTACTTCCTTCTATAGCCATTGTTATTACCTTTAGCATGTGACAGTGATGATATTAATCGAATAACACGAAACTGATAAAAGCCAACTTTTATTGTACTAATACCATTCCACCAAGCATCCACAATTAAGATAGAAGTTGAATAGTCATCAATTATGTTGAGTTCCTATATGTCTACAGAAATTGACAACACACCGATTTAAGCACAAGTTATTCCTTTTTGATTACATAGGGCAAATAAAACTGTTAGAGTTACCCACTAATCATGCACAACGTACATGAACCTATGCTAGCATGGCAAGTTCTAAATCTCAAGATCCACCGTCGCTTCACAAGAGATTAACACCCTATCTTATATGTTCGCGACGCACATAAGACGAATACGCACAACCAATACTAGATATCAAGCAATCATCACACACTAAAGTATTAAACAATTAACTAAAGAATTCCATAATAAATTCGTTGCAACCCCATGATCACGATTAGCCCATAATAGAACTTATCGCCATCATGGGTTCATATGAAATCATGATAAGCAAACACAAGAAAATAATACTAAACTAATTATATTAAAACAGAGTACGTCACAAGAGTAAATAAGTCAAAGCAAGAAAACTAGCATCCAACGTTACAACGAAACAAGAATCACAAGAAAATATGCTTCCTCTTCATTGCGGTGTGCTAAATCGGTCTTCTTCCTTATCTCCTTCGCTTCTTGCGTAAAACACAATCTTCTTCTTCTTAATCCCCCTTGTGAAAACGTCTCAAATCTACTTATATAATAGTCCCATAAAACTCAGATTACATAGAAGTTGGAAGCCAAACATAAGTAGAAGTCTAAAATAATTCAGCAAAATTCCCGACCCTGCGCGGCCGCTCAGCATAGCTGCGCGGGCGCGCAGGCCTCCACTGGAAAAAATCCAAGTTTGCTCCGTTTCTTCGCCATAATCTGCCCGTTCCTTTCCTCTCGCAATGGTGAACACATGCCAAGGCTTATTCTTGATGATTCCTCCCCCGAAATGCAACTAATACCCTGAAATGCATAAACACTAGAAAAACGCATCAAATACACAAAATATCTGATTTCAAGACACCAATTTAAGCCATTTTAAGACGTTCTAAGTGGTATAAAATGCCACTTATCACACCCCCAAACTTAAATCGATGCTTGCCCTCAAGCGTCACAGACTCAAAAACAAATAAAAATATGCATGAATGCAATCTATATGAAAATGCAGCGATCCCCCTTACTACAATTAATCAACCAAATTGCCACATCTCAACGAATGCAGTTAGACAACTAAAGATCAAAAAATTCATGCAAACGGATATACAGCCAGAAACGTGGTGTGTGCAAATGCTTAACAGATATGCTTCGGAACTAGACCAATTATTATGACTAGACTATCCTCAAGGCAATCCTACGATTATACAAAGAATAAAAATTCTAGGCACAAAGTGATATACAACACTACAAGAACTCTGGAGCTTACTACGGAATCGTGCTTTTTATTTACAACTCAAATGCTTATTTGACCGTGCAATGAGTGAGGTCCACAAAAGACTTATACAATGATATCCATGTAACGAGCGTTAGGTTAGCGGATCCCAGACTCTAAAAGCCTTAGGTCGCTAGGCACAAAGTCCCCTAAGAACTTAATAACTCGAATACCAAAGAGCCCACTCTTGATCAATTATGCCAATTTTTTTTTTTTTAATTTCTGAGCAAGTGCGTTTCGCTCCATCCTGCTCAACCCTAGACTACTCGCAACATACGCGAGCCGGCTACTAGCCATTTGACGCCTAGCCACAACTAACAACAACTTCCATATTTTTTTCTCCAAAATTTTTCTTTTTCATGTCTTTATCACTAAGAACCTATAATCGAATTCTAAGCATAATAAGTAGATTGACCTTAAAACAACCAAATCATAACACAATCTAGCCCTTTCGCATTCTCTAAGACTTAGTGGACTTACAATTGTTTCTAGCATGCATATCAACCTACACAACTTAATATCACTTTAATGCTATCACTACACTCACATCAATATCACAATTCAGTCGATAACTCATTGCAAAAGGGATCATGGTAAATGCATGAGCTTCATGACATTCATAAAAAAAAATATGGCATAAATTATGCAACTATATGAACTAAACTATCATGAATATGCAACTAAATGACACACACACAATATTCCTTAACTACCACCCCCAAACTAAAAATCTTCACTGTCCTCAGTGAAAGTAGTAGAAAGGAACACAGGGTATACCTACTCGGAGTCATCATCATCATCACCCTCAGTGGGTGGAGTATCAGGCGGCGGGTATGCAGAGTCCTCACCAAAAACTGGCCACTGGATATCAGCTCCAAGGCCTCGAAAAGCAGTCCCTAACGCAAGGGTGAGTTCCTGAGCAAACCTGCTCTGTGTCTCATACATGGCATCCATCCGCCGTGAAAGCCTCCTATACTGGGCATCAACCATCCCAGCACCCTCCTGAGCTCTCGAAGAACCAGCCTCATCACGCCTTGGCCTAGCCATAGTAGCACCTCGTGCTGGACGCCCTCCTGGAAGACGATAACCCAGCCCATGCTCCTCAGGCTCACCGCCGGTCCACTCCTGCATCCCGTTCAGAGTGCCAGAATCAATCGGAGCGGCTGGCAACTGCAACTGCTCATGAGCCGGCCAGTTCACTCCCACTGCTCGGCATAGCTTCGTAACCGTAGATGCATAAGGGATGTTCATATACTTTGCTCCCCTCAAAAACTTCAGAATTCCTTGGTAGATAAACTCACCAAGGTCCACATAGTACTCCTCATTCAGCATTCCATGCACGGGCATACCTGTTCATGGAGATCGCCGAAAAGTGACGATACTCATTATTGCCTGTACTGCGGGTCCAAACTGTGCCCGGTCGACAGAGAGTCGCACAAATCAAATCCAAGTCAAAATCCTCAGCAGTCTTTTCATTTCAGTTCTCCTCCTCGGGCTTCCTCTCTCGCTGTCCAATCACACGGCGAATCGCCGCAGGATGATAATCAACCGTCAGCCCACGGACCACAGAAAACCCATTCTTTTCAGCCTTCGCGTTCGCGTAGAACTCGCGAACAACGCTCATCGGTACTGCTTCGGGTGACTCACAAAAAGCTATCCACCCCTTCTCTGCAATCATGGGCAACAACTCACCATCCCTCCCCGATGGTAAAAACCCCCTCTCCTTCAGAATCGGCTTACCCAACAGCCTAGTGTACTCCTCCTCCGCAGCTCTGTCAGTTAACCGAGGCCTTACAGCAGTACCCCTCGATGAATCAGCAGTAGGAACTGTGCTGCTGCTGTCAATAGTACGTGCTCTCTTGGGTGCCATTGATTCGTGAATAAAAGCGTGTAAGAACTGATATTTGATGTTTGTGAGAGGGTTTAAGTGTAGGAAGTTTTGTGGGAGATATGTAGGATAGGTGTATGTATATATAGGGTGTGGATTAGATTAGGGTTTGGGAATTAAGGGATAAAATGATGGGGTAGTGGGAACAAATCGTGGGTTTATGGGCTAAAACTGTTTTTGTGTTTATTTTTGTTTTTTTTTTCTTTCTGAACTGTAAAAAAATTTCTGTTCCTCGACCCCTGCGCGGCCGCTCAGCATAGCTGCGCGGGCGCTCAGCTTGCTGCGCGGGCGCATAGGGGGTCACTGGAATTTTTTTTTTTCAGCCCCTGTTTTCTGATTTTTTTGTGTTTTTGGATAGGTTATTAACTTCTAAGGGTTCCTGTAACAATAATTCATGGGTTGCCTCCCACGCAGCGCTTCTTTTTCGTCATTAGCTTGACGTTTCGTACCCTGCTCAAGTAGTCAACAAAATGGCACTAACCACTTCTCGGTTTGCCATGTCCCCATAGTAGTGCTTCAACCGCTGACCGTTAACCTTGAATGCTTGGTCCGGATCATTCTCAAAAATTTCCACCGCTCCATGTAGAAACACGGTTTTGACAATAAAAGGTCCAGACCACCTTGATTTCAACTTCCCAGGAAAAAGTCGGAGCCGAGAGTTGAATAAGAGAACTTGTTGCCCTGGCACAAATAACTTTGGATGTAGCTTCCTATCGTGCCACCTCTTCACCTTTTCCTTATACATTTTGTTATTTTCGTACGCTTGAAGTCGAAATTCATCCAGTTCATTAAGCTGAAGCATTCTTTTCTTACCAGCTGCATCTAAATCCAGGTTCAACTTCTTCAATGCCCAGTAGGCCTTATGTTCAAGCTCCGCAGGTAGATGACATCCCTTACCGTACACCAACTGGAACGGTGACATCCCAAGTGGAGTTTTGTATGCTGTTATGTAAGCCCAAACAGCTTCATTGAGCTTTAAAGACCAATCCTTCCTTGACGGACAAACAACCTTCTCTAGAATGCGCTTTATCTCTCTGTTAGACACTTCCGCTTGACCATTTGTTTGCGGATGATAGGCAGTAGCTACTCGATGATTCACATTATAACGCTGCATCATAGAAGTGAACTTACGGTTGCAAAAATGCGATCCTTCATCACTTATGATTACCCGAGGTGTTCCAAACCTTGTGAAAATTTGCTTATGAAGAAAATTTAGCACTGCCTTTGCATCATTTGTCGGTAAAGCTTTAACTTCGACCCATTTTGAGACATAATCGACTGCCAGCAAGATGTACTGATTATTGCAAGACGAGATAAAAGGCCCCATGAAATCGATTCCCCATACATCAAAGACCTCGACTTCAATCATCATATTTAATGGCATTTCATCCTTCCTTGACAAATTTCCCACTCTTTGGCAACGATCACACCTTAAAACAAACTGATGAGCATCCTTGAACAAAGTAGGCCAGAAAAAACCTGCTTGCAGAATACGAGCTGCCGTCTTCTCACCTCCATAGTGTCCCCCATAAACCGTGGAATGGCAGTCTCGTAATATCCCCTCCGTCTCACAGAACGGGATACATCTCCTGATGATCTGGTCAGCTCCCTGTCTAAACAAATATGGTTCATCCCACATATACCGCTTCACCTCATGCAGAAACTTCTTCTTTTGAGCGGATGTCAAATTAAGAGGCATTATATTGCTGACGAGATAGTTTACAATATCTGCAAACCATGGTTCTTCCTCCTGAATTGCAAACAACTGCTCATCCGGAAAAGATTCATTGATTAACGTCCTATCTTGTGAAGTAGAATCGGGATTCTCCAACCTAGAGAGATGGTCAGCTACTTGATTCTCAGTACCTTTTCTATCTTTGATCTCTAACTCAAATTCCTGAAGTAAAAGCACCCAACCAATGAGTCTCGGCTTCGAATCCTTCTTAGAAACCAGATAGCGAATAGTCGCATAGTAGACCACATGGAAGAGATTTTTCTTGCGCTGTCCCAGAACTGCACCTACCGCATAATCACTCGCATCACACATCATCTCAAATGGTTCTGTCC